>NC_141599.1:48030063-48107563 GCF_047967505.1 Dipteris shenzhenensis
CGCTACTATTGTGGCAACTATGCCACGTGGAGGATAAGGTAGGGTGATGTGTTAGCAAGGCCAACCCTGTTTATTGGTAGATAAGCCTTGAGTGATGATGTGCACATTGTGTAGACTTGCTTACGTGGTAAGATAAGGTGCCCGGTGGCACATTGGATTGTTACACCACATGGCAAAAGAAAAGCCTAACCTTGGGATGATAAGGTTAGATGGAATCGTTTGAGATTCTATTGAAATTTGAAAAGATTCTATTTGAGGTCAAGAGTTCCATTTGCTGGCCCATCATCATGGGTCAATGTAATAGTACGGCTGCTAGCCTTGGACATTGCTGGATGTGCACCATGCTGCGTGGATGTCACTGAAAGCTGTCGGTGGAGAGGTATCTCTGCTATAGATGAGCTTGGCAATTGCAG
Organism: Dipteris shenzhenensis; assembly: GCF_047967505.1. NCBI lineage: Eukaryota > Viridiplantae > Streptophyta > Polypodiopsida > Gleicheniales > Dipteridaceae > Dipteris > Dipteris shenzhenensis. The sequence continues at coordinate 48,030,477 of NC_141599.1, forward strand.
CATCTACTAGATAGTCGGCTTAGCGAGCATCTACCAACCACCACGCTGGTGATAACTTATCCAGCACTAACCCTGCACTACTACTGTGCTATCCCTACATTACTGCCGTGCTATCCTAAAATTTGTTGCATAGTGCTATACTAAAACAATGCCCTTTAGACTGTTTATTGTTTCATTAACTGTTAGATCTCATCCCATGCTTGCTTTCAGTATATCCCAACAACCACCGCACTAGTTTCCCATAAAGAATCCACACATCCTACAAATCCATTCATCTTGTAATAATAGAAGCAAACTACCATGTTGGTGGCTATTCATATCCTAGTGCAAACCAACCACCGCACGGGTAATAACTTATCCTGCATTACTAGCGTGCTATCCCTACACTACTTATGTGCTATCCATACACTACTGCCGTGCTATCCTAAAATTTTTGCATAGTGCTATACTAAAACAATGCCCTTTAGACTATTTATCATTTCATTGACCATCAAATTTCATCCCATGCTTTCTTTTAGTATATCCCAACAACCACCACGCTAGTTTCCCACCATAATGAATCCACACATCCTACAAACCCATTCATCTTGTAATAATAGAAGCAAACCACTGCGCTGGTGGCTATTCATATCCTAGTGTAACCAGTTACCACACTGGCGATAACTTATCTTGTACTAATCATACACTACTGCTGTGCTATCCCTACACTACTACCGTGCTATCCTAAAATTTGTTGCATAGTGCTAGTGCCCTTTAGATGGGTGTTCTTCTTGTTTTCCTTGTCTACTACTTGTACATGTGATGGTAATATCACTCGGGTTTCACTCATTGGAAGTTGAGGAAATCCAAATCTATATTTTTTTGTTTTCTTGAAGCATGTTTTTCTATGTCTATGAGTTTGGATTTCTTTTTGTGAGAAGGGAAATAATTAAATGTCTGTAGAGATGTATTTGTCCACAAAAGCTTCTATCTCTATATTTGTGGATACACCAAAAATTGGTGCGCAATCAATCCAAAGAAGTCCATGATCGTGTTGGCGTCCCCTATTTCAAAATTTAGTAGATACTAATTATGAGATCTTCTAGTGTGCTCTCAACCTGTGTGGCTTGTAATAGTCATTAATCTTATTTTGTATTCTCTGCAACAAGCCTTGTAGGGCTGAGCAGATCATATTAGAATTTCTAATACAATTTATTTTTGAGTAGCAAATTCTCATGTAGTGTGGATCTTATGACTCTATAATATTATAAACTTTGACCCTATAGCATGATTGGAGTAATCTTATTGTTTTGAGTCATAAATTCTCATCAAGTGTATCCATGAAAAATGTCCCTTATGTATCCATGAGAGAATGTCCCTTATGTATTCAAATATAATCAAATAATAATACAAATGGAAGAAATATCAAAAGTAAATATCCTAATGTATTGTAACATTTAACATAAGTTAAAAAAACACCATCATTATCAACACAAACAAGGTAAAAATGTTCAAGGACTCATGTTTTTTAGGTCGTCTACATGCTTTACAATGGAATAGAGTCTGATGAATCCTCTTGAGGCCATGATGCTCTAAGAGTACATTGAGTCTCTACTTCTTGTGTAGATGGTGTACACTGAGTTTCTAGTTTTGGTGCAATCTATAACAAGCCTAGTAGGGCTGAGCTCATGATAGACTCAATCTCTTACTCCTTTGCAAGATGTGATCCTATAAATGCACATTGAGTCTCTAATTTAGGTGGAGACTGTAATGCTTTTGCTATAGACTAATTCTCTTCTCCCTTTGCAAGTTGCAACTCTACTTGAGGCTGTGATGCACAAGGAGACTGAATTGTCTCTTGTTTTTCTTTGGCTCCTGCAAGTTCTTCATTGACATCATGTTGTTTCCCAATGGTAGCAGTTAGGTCGTGAATAGTCTAGCCATAAAATCTTATAGCTCGAGATTTGTATATGCTTCTATTGAGACATGTTCAAAATTTTCATTGAGGAACAACATGCAGTTGTAGGCAACTCTCCACCCACTACTAAATCTGTCTTTCTACTCCACTATGATACGTGTCTAGAAATTTGGTTCGCCTTGATGCTGCCTGATTTTTCTAATCATCGGCTACTAACTTGTTTGCAGACTGGTCCATCATGACATATGACAAAGTGAATTTGTGTAGTAAATAGTAAGATGCATGTTCATAATGATATGATAAAAGAACACTTACTTGAACACCCCATGAAATCCTCTAAATGAATTGACAAACCAACAATGGTTGTCATCAAGGTCCCACACTATTAGGCTCCAATGTAAGCTACATCACCAATAAAGAAAAAAAGATTTATTGACACAATATTAAGTATTAATTGTCACAATATTACAAATAAAAGAGTAAAAGAAAGGTTGAGATGATACTTACTTCTCATAATATGGCATAAATACGACTAGCATGCCATCCAAGTCTAAAGGTTGTAACATTATACAAACATCATCTATCGTCTTCTTGGCATCAGTAAGTACAGCTGATAGGAGAGAAGTGAGCATAAACACATGATTCTGTATTGATATAGGAAAGTGAGATATAGCCGTACTGCAGTAATAAATAAACAAATGTTAGTAGAAGATTGAATAAAAGATTGAAGTATCAAGCCAAGAGAAGTTCATATCAAACCTAAGGATGGCCATCATGACTTTGTCATTAGCCTCTTTCAAAGGGTCAGAGAGGATTGTAACTTCCTCACTACCAAATGTCAAAACATGAGGTCACTAGCAAATGATAACCCTGACATCAAAAGAGCTCCCCATTTCATCTAATACAGCGGCTACATTAGGACAAATTATGGGTGTAGCAACAAATGTTTCCTCTGGACACTCCACCATGTTATCAATAAATGCCTTAATGGTATATGACATAAATGCATATAGATGCAAGTCTGTATATGTCGACAATGAGGTTTTACCACTACTTAAATTAAAAATTTGAGCAAGGAGAAAAAAGAAATTATATCTGACTCTCCACCCACAACTATGGCCATCATTTTGCTTCACTGCCGGGCATATTACATACTCTGTTTGATCTTCTAAGTCACCTTCCAATTGCAAAAGTGCATCTATAACACCTACCAAATTCTGAGCCGATCTACACATCAAAATAGATAACATAAATGAATGTGCGTGTTGCATATGATGCATCTCATGGAAGTAATTGTGACACAGGTAGGTTATACTTACTTTGACACACTGCCATGGAAAGATGTTATTGAATTGACAAAGAAATTTTGCATGGCTAAGATGTCCACAGTCACCAAGCTCTAATGCAAGCTACATTATCAATTAAGAATAATTATTATTTGACATAATCCTCCACAATGTAAGAGATAAGATAAGTAAGGATTGATACTCACTCCTTGTGATATGCAGTAAAGATAACTCGTGCCTTAGTCAAATCAACAGGTCGCAACTGAAGGACAAATTGATGTAATGGATCTAGAGTCCTAAGGTCTAAGGTTGTGAGTGTGTGAACACCTGGTGTGCCTGGATAGGTGTTAGTAGGTGTGATTGAGTGAATCTAGGTGTGTGGTGTGTGATTGAGAGAATCATGGAACTAAGTTGAGAGATTTGTGGATCTAGATGCTCCACTGAGATCACATGTGATGTCACTACATGATGTAATGGGAGCCTTTATATTGGGCCTGTATCTCTTGAATAAACACCCTATTTTTCCTCACTTACTGAATCATTTTTGCAACTCCAACATGTGGTATCAGAGCATTAGTTCACTATCCTTGAGACCTCCTTGAGTGCCATGTCATCATCTTCTTCCTCACACTCTCTTCTTCTCCATTTTTTCCTCTTTTGAGCAGAATTTCCAAGCACTTGTTCTTCCAATGTAGGAGACCATCATCCAAACACTTTCAGCCATAGATTTACCTCATATAGGCACACTTCTACTCTAGAGGATTTTTGGAAATTGTCCTTCTACAGCCCATGCTAATACTCACTTTATCCCGCGCCATTTTTGTCAATTCAGCTTGTTGGAGCCACCATTTTAGAAATGGTATGAGGTGTACTTAGGCGACCCTATGGGCTACTTGTTGGTGAATTTTGAGGGAAAATGGTCAAGGGAATGAGGAGAAACTAAGGAAAAGATAGTTTTTGAAGAAGACATGGTTTTTGGAGGTGGAGAAGATGCTGCTGCCCCTAGTGGTGTGAAGCTTCATTTGGTCTAAGACTTGCATTGATTATTCTACTTCCAAGTACCTTTGATTTCCCAGCAAATTCCCTCGACTACTTGATGCTTTTTGGAGTGAGGTAGCAATCCTCCAAGGTTCCTCTATTTTCTGCAAGCATTTTTAGACAATTTTTGAAGTCTGATGCTACACTAAATGCTAATGTGATGCTTGAGGAGTTAAAGCATAGTTCAGAGATTTAGAAATTGTTTTTTCAGTTTTGAGAATGATCTTTGAGGTTCAGTTGATTTCATTTTTTCATCTTTTATATTGAGGATTGAAGTTATGGTACTTTGAAGTGGATTTCAAGTCATACTATCTTGTTGAATAGTTGACTAGTTGACTAGTGTGGATTCACCATGACAAGAGCTTACATAAAGGAAGAATATATCATGACTTGCATGATGATTTCCAATGGATATGATTGGAACAAAGGTTTCAACTACAACCATTATGATTCTTATTTTGAAGATGCCTTAGTTATGGTTTCAGTATCTTTCATAATGTATGAAATGTACTTGCATTTGGTTGACTATACCTTGCCATACAATCATGACCACCTCTTGTACAAGAGTAGACATTGCCCTTGCATGACAAGTGGTAAGACCCTATTCAATCCATATGATTCACAAAATGTTTTTAATCCTTGGACACTCAAAGAAGGGGAAGGACTACAAGGATCTTGTATTGCAAAATATGGACAAGATACATTAAAGAGTGTGGAGAAGGACAAAGAGCAAAGGAGTTACAAGATGGACTGCACCAAGAACCTCTCCAATGACAATGAACCTCACACTATGGTAGCTTGGAAGAGGAGGAGGATAAAGACAAGATATGCCATCAAAGGGGGGTATTCCCCCACATCTTCAATTTAGAATTTTTGTGTGTATGGTCAATAAGGGTTCTCTACTTGGGATGTCCCCCTCAAATTATTGTTAGTCTTATGTGTTACCTTGTTGGATCTAAGGGTATTCCCATGCATAGTCATTGTCTATCTCCTAATTGTAAACCAACAAACCAAAGTTAGAGTGAGATCTTGTTGGGATGAGGATGCCCAAATGAGTCTACTGCTGATGCAACTAGAGTGAGTACCAAGTTGTGGATCATTTGTGTTGCCACTAGAGGTGGGCAAGCCATGAAGTTTCCCATGGACTACTGCTAGGGTTGAGGTCATCAATTTGTGGGGGGGAATGAAGGACAAATTGATGTAATGGGATCTAGAGTCCTAAGGTCTAAGGTTATGAGTGTGTGAACACATGATCTGCCTGGATGGGTGTCAGTAGGTGTGATTGAGTGAATCTAGGTGTGTGGTGTGTGATTGAGAGAATCATGGAACTGATTGAGAGATTTGTGGATCTAGATGCTCTACTGAGCTCACATGTGATGTCACTACTAGATGTAACTGAAGCCTATATATTGGGCCTATCTCTCTTGAATAAACACCCTCTTTTTCCTCACTTGCTAAATCCTTTTTGCAACTCCAACAACAACCACTTGCAAACATCATCTATGGTCTTTTGCTTGTTGCTAGTACATTAGAAACAAGAGGATCAACCATATATGCATGTCTCTGTATATATGGGGAAAGCTATTCTAAAACCATATTGCAATAAAAAGAAAAGAATATTAGTTTGTTTGATCCAATGGAAATACAAAAGCATAAAGTCAAGAAAAAGTTTGTGTCAAACCTGAGGATGACTATTATGACATTGTCATTGACGTCTTTCTTGGAGTTTAAGAGGATTGAAATGTCCTCTTCATCGAATAGAAAAGTAAGAGGTTGTTGTCAAACTTGAAACCTAACTTGAAATGAATTCCCCATCTATTGCAAGGTATGATTATTTTCTAGATTCATCCGATGGATAGCCAGAGTTGTGCTCTACTTTCTTGAGATGAGCTTTCTATATTCTCTACTCCAGCTATGTCCTCCTCATCCTCCTCCTTTTCCTCCCACTATAAAAGGAGAAAATAATTATGAGATTCAAATATTTAAAATAATAATAATTAAAAAAATGATTTTTAAATAAATGAAGAAAATTAAGTATAAGTTTTCATAACTTTAGATATCTTCGTGGTCTTTTTATGTAACCTTCTGAGGCAAGGTCAATGTCATATCCATCTCCTTCAGCTTTCTCACTATCGCTGGTGTCCTCACTATCATATCCAGAGCTTTCATTATGTTCATCCTCTTTCTTGCTCTCATCATACATGGCCATCTCTATGTCAGCGTCCTCTTCGACCTTTTTTATCATTCATTGTGAGAGGAGCCACCATGGTATCAAGGTATTCCAAGCAATAAGGGCTCTCAATAATATGTACAAGGTGTCCTTTTCTAATAGGAGATTCAAACAAATGTCCCATTCGACACAATATGACTTCCCATCCAAGCGGCAGCAAAAATTCCATCATACTAATTAAAAGATCATCACTTTTTGCTAGCCTTTCATAGTGATTAGCATTATGATGGAGACTTGGAGCTTCATGCTCTTCCAGCATTAGTTGCAATCTATTTGCACTCCCTCTTATGTTGTGCTATAAGGAGTGATAATTGTAAGGGCTCTTCATGCACAAGAAAAAGGTTTCAAGACTATGTATCTTGACACCGCATTCTCTCTTGTCCCTCTTTCTTGAGTATATATCATTGTAAATCTTAAGCTCATTGCCATATTGTTTTTCGAGGGTAGCAGACATTTTTCCTTGTCTTCTTTATCAACAAATATGACAACGTTACATAGTCGCACTCCACCAATGGTGGTATGTAATATTCTATCAAGGAGTTACAAATATCAGATTCAGGTGATATTTCATAGACAAAGAAAAGTTGAGGCATCTCCCAAGTGGTGTCGTCGAACAAGAAGTTATTAAACGAAACTCCCTTGCACTCTACACTCTTTCTAGACTTTAAAATTATCTAATGTATGAAAAAAAAGCCCTTGTTCAAAGTTTTTGCTTTTTTGAGAGTGTGCTCATTGATGATTTTTTATGCATATGCATGCACATTTTTCGGAATGTCATTTGCCATAGAAGGAGTAACTTCAAACCCATCCTCTTCTACCTTCACCCATGAGTGTGCCTAAGCCTTCTGTTTAGCCGACGGTAAAGCTGATGCCATTCACTTCACAATACTGTGATCAACTTTACATTGACTAAATCGAATATTTTTTTCTACCAATAAATATTCAATCGCACTCTTTACAGCATGATCTTCCATGCAATGGTCTTTATCCCTTTTGTCAAAAAACCATTCTTTGGACATTAATTTCTTTGTAGCAAGACTTGTGTATTTGTTTGGCAAGTTTCTTACAGGTCTCCACATCCAAGCCGTCATCTCCTTTTTCTCATTCTTCTTTTCCTTGTCTTTAATAAATGATGGAGCCTCATATGTGATATCTCCCTTCTCACATGCAAGACATACTTTTTTATCTGATCGAAAACTGCACCACCGAAGAAAATTATGCTTGTGTAGTCTTGATACCTATCCCTTACTATCTTAAAGCTTGTCATCACCTCTATCCTTTCCTGCTTTCCCCTTGGTACTATTGCACTCAAGCATGTGTAGAAGTCAACAAGATTTTTCACTTCCACTTTAGCAGCAGTTCTTTGGAGAGTGGTCACATGAGAACTAAAAGTTATCCATATGGTCCTAGCTTTGAGCAACATCTATGAAGTGGAATTTGTTGGGAATCAAGCTCTCTATTATTGTTCCTGTTGTGTGAGTAGGTGAATAAGGTGAGTCACACTGACTCAACCATAGTTAGTCCTTATCTACTATGTATGGGTGTGACCTTAGTAGTGTTCAATTGTATTATTATGTGGGGAGAATATCAGCTAATTGTGGAGGAGACTGTTGCTCCCTCCTGGTTGCTTCCTATATTTCTCTTCTTGTTTTTCTTAACATGGTATCAGAGCCACCATTCCTTGCCTTTTGGTTGCCCACTGCTTGTGGAAGCTTGCGGGAGTGATTCTCCTACTCTGAAGCTTCGAAGTGACGAGAAGAGATCTCGTTTTTTGGACTGAAGTAGCAATTTCCAGCTTCTATTTGGCTTGGGAGCTATCCAATTGATGTCTTCTTGCTAAGAGGAGATTGCTATTACCCATAGGTTGCTCATGGGAGATGTATTTTGAAAAAACACAACTCGTTTTTGCTGTTTGGATGTGATAGAACGGAGCTGATCTCTTTTTTCGGACAAGTACTACTTGAGTAAGAGGTACATATAGTAGTAAGAAGCAAAAGCGTCTCTCCAAACCTCATTGCCTAGCTCTCTGGAGGTTGTTTGTGGCTAAAAAAAACTCTCCTAATCTCCTATTAAGCAAGGAGAACCTTCAGCTTATAGATCTCATTTTTTTTGCTCCTGGACAACTTTTGGAGACTTCAAAAGTGATATGCGACTTGCTTTCTTCCTTTTTCAGCAACCCAAAGGTTTGTTACATCATCATACATCATTTTTGTGGAGTCTTAGTCTCTCTATGAGCTACTAGGACTCCTGTGTTCCTCCAAACACAAAGTGCTGCTGCTGTTTTTTTGTTCAAAAGTGATCAATTTGTCATTTTTAGGACTGTTTATTTCTCAAACTGTGTGGATTTGGATGCTGGTCTGAACTGACAAGTTGGAGGCAAGTATACAAGCTCCGACTTTGCTTTTGGAAGCAAGTTCATTTGGATTTACTATCAAAAGTTATGAGCTTGGGAAAATCAGAAAAAGTCACAGTTTACAACTTGCTGTCAAATTGTCAAATGCAGTTGTAGGCATGATATTACAATGTTCATGGATATATGTGATGGTATTTGGATGCCCACTGGTTGGATGTTAATGTCAAGTAGCTTAACAGATGCTCTGCCTTGTAAGTGATAGTAGCAAAGTGGCATTTTGAGTCCAGTTGATCCATTGAACTAGTAACTGGAAGTTTTCGGACTGCTGTCAAAAGTATGCAATTGTTTATTTTTAGTAGCAAATAACAGTGAGACCTTATGGAATTTAGACCTACACTAAACTGGAAAGTCTGTGGATTGGCTACAATTTGTTAGTTGACAGTTTTTGCATCTGAGGTAACATGCGAAAGTTATTGACTATGCAAAACAGCAAAAAGTTGCAGAAATTTGCTGTTGGAAACCATGGCTAATGCTAGTGGAAGTGACAACATTACATAGATTGTTGGAGAGAAGTTAGATCAAAATAATTATGCCATTTGCAAGTTTCACATGGAAAATTTCCTGATTGGAAAAGGCTATTGGGATTTGGTTACAGGTGATGAGAAATAGCCTAATTTGCCAGAAAGAAATGCTACTACAGAACAAGTTAAGAATCATGGTTATGCAAATTCTGAATTGCAAGTATCCCAAGAATGCATGGGATATCTTGACAAGATATTATGGCACAACTACAAGTGCCAGGAAAATTCAGCTGGAGCAAAAGTTCAATAATATGTCAAGGCGGGATGGAACAATACAGTAATACGTGACTAATATCAAAACTATAGCTGATCAATTGGCCTCTATTGATGCTCCTATGGATGATGATGACATGGTTGTAGTCACTTTGAATGGACTTGGTCCTGAATATAAGTCTTTTGACACTTCCATTTCAGTGAGATCAGCTATCCCAGATTTCAACAAACTGGTTGCTCTTTTGATACATGAATAAGTGAATCTTGGGCTGAATACTGGTACTAGTAGCTCTATAAATAGAGATGTTGTTTTTTATTCTAATCAGAGAGGTAAAGGTGGTATTAGCCAGAAAAGAAATCAAGATGAGAGGCTAGAGGCTAAGCATGGCGACGCTTGAGGGCCATAAAGGAAAGGAGATCATGAGGGCGAAACGTTATCATGGAAGGGGAAAAGGAATTAGAAGGGGAGGGAATGAAGAGGGAAACTATGACACAAGGGGAAAAGGAGAGGGGGAAGAGAAGCATGTACATGATAGGAGGAGGAATGTAGAGATGGAGACATCAAGGGAAGAGGACCATACTTTACTTGTAGGATGAGAGGGAAATATCAAAGTACTAGCTAGGTGGCTTTACAAGAATGAGCCTGTCTCATCAAGGAATAGCCCCCTCCTTTTATAGCCAAAAGAGGGGGTCTCTCCCAATTAATGCATCCTCCCACATGCATGGTGTGTGTGGAAAAGTCTCCCATGTGGGCTAGGCGGTTACGCACTCTCAATTGTGTGCGACAACCCTTTGCCTCAATTTTCCACATAAATGAAGGTGGAGGGTTGGCACAAGGAATCTTGCCACCTCATCCTACTTTCTCCATTATTTAACTTGCTCTCTTGGACCTTCTATACCTCCCCCACATGGGCCTATCCTATATGGAGGGAATAACCCAATATAATATCCATCTCCACCTATTTTATATTACTTCTCCCATGGACTTTGAGCCATATCTCACTAAATGCAGCCTAGGTGGAAGGGTGGCACATGGAGGAGCCATGCCACCTTACATTTTATAATATTACTACCATGGATTATGTACAACACACCTTATGGGTCCTCTTACGTGGAAGGGTGGCACATGGTCATGCCCTGCCACCTCAACCCTGGGCCCTATGCACACTTGATTTTATCATACTATTGCCACATATACAAACACACATACATATTAATGCCTTTTTCCTTAGACAATTTTATCCATAACAGTTCCCCCCCAAGGCAGGGAATGCACAGCATTTCCTTGCCTGGGTCCATCACGCACAAAGAAAGGCTTGAGGTAATGCTTGTTGATCACCTTCTTGCCATATGGTTCATGCAGCTCCTAAACTTGTACAGACCCATTGCTATGTTCCTTGATGACTTTGTATGGACCAGTCTACAGTGGCAGAAACTTCTTATCCATTTGGTGGTCCAATCTATTATCAAAGCATAGCACAACATCCCCCTCAGCAAAGTGTCTTTCCCATCCCTTGCGAATCTTAGCATCCAAGCGGGCCTATTGTCGATTCTTTTGGATCTCTGTTTGGTGTAGTGCAAGGCATCGGGTTTCATCTAACTTCTCAAGTTGTACCAATCTGGCCTCTACATGTTCATCTTCTGTCATCCTCTGTTCTTGTGCCAATATCAAAGCTGGAATCTCTATCTCTAGTGGTAAAACAGCCTCAGTACCATACACCAACTCAAAAGGAGTGTGACATGTAGATGTTTTATGAGTGATGTTGTAAGCCCACACGGCTTCACTGACCTTTTGATCCCACTGGCTCCTGTTCCCTGTGGCCATTTTTCCCATGGTTTTACAAAGGAGGCCATTAGTCTGCTCTGTTTGACCCATGGATGCCAGATAATAGATGCTAGAAGTGTGATGATCAATACCCATGCGATCCATGAGTAGCTCCACTACTTCATTTAAGAATGGACTCCCATGGTCAGAGACAATCTCCATGGGTGTCCCAAATCTTGTGCAGATACGTTCAAATATGGAATTTGAAACTGCCTTACCATTTGCAGTGGGGAGGGCGATAGCTTCAGCCCACTTAGTGACATACTGAGTGGCTACCAAAAGATACTTCTTTTTGCGAGCAGTCATGGGCAAGGGCCCAACAAAATCTATTCCCCACTTCTGAAATAGATGGATGGACATCACTGGGTGATGTTGCCCAGGATGCAAATCATTCCTACCAAAGAATTGGCATGGTTAACAGGTTTTGCAATACAAAGTGACATCCTTGAACAAGGTCAGCCAATAGTATCCTTCATGTAAAATCTTCTTAGTTGTGTAGTCACTGGCATAGTGACCTCCACAAAATCCATCATGATAATGCTTCAATACCTTAGGCACTTCATCTGCATCAATGGCCTGTCTTAGTACCCCATCCATGCCTTGATGGTACAACACCCCATCAAGGAGGGTATAGCGCCTACTACCTCTACGGATCTTCTTTCTCTCATAGCTAGTACTTTTTGGAGGAAAGGAGAAAGCAGTCAGAAACCTATAGATACCACCATACCATGGATCCCCAACTTCTATGGCCGCTACAAGGGTTACATCAAGGCACTCCTCTAAATCAATCAAAGCATTCTTGAAGTTGGAACATCCCCCTTTTACAATTTTGAAAGAAAAATCATATTCTTGTAGAACTGCCAACCATTTGGCCAACCGGCCCATGGGATTTGGTGATTGAAGAACCTGCTTTGCAAGACCAGTGCTAGTGAGTATAATGAAGGACTTTCCAGCCACATAATGCTTAAATTTCTCAATGCAAAACACCAAAGACAAGGCATGCTTGTTAGCCTCTGAATAGCGTCACTGAGTGTTGAGCAATTGTCGAGAAGCAAATTGAATGGAATACATGAACCTATCCTCCCCTTGCTGGAGAAGAAAACCTGCTAGAGTGTGCTTACCAAATCCAAGATTGATATAGAAAGTCTTTGACCAATCTGGATTGCATAGAATGGGTTTTGAAGCCAGAGCATTCTTGATTTGTGCAAACCCATGATCACAATCCTCATCCCAAGAGAAATCAACCCCATCTTTTAATAGCATAGTCATGGGTCGTGTCAAAGCAGCATATTGATCAATGAAGCGGCGATAGTATCCTCCTAGATTGACAATGAGCATACCTGACGTTTGGTTGTTGGTGGGGAGAGCTTGAGGATGGCTTCTACCTTCTCGGTGTCAGACTTGATGCCCTCGGATGAGACAATATGTCCCAGTAACCTCCCTTGAGTGGATGCAATGGTGCATTTCTCAGGGTTGAGACTGCCATTTGCATCATTGATCCTTTGGAAGGCCAATCTAATCTTCATGATGCGCTCCTTACGTGACGAGAATATACAAAAATCATCTAAAAACACCTCCAAGAAATCCCCCAAATAAGGAGCAAACACCATCTGCATAAACCTTTGAAAGGTAGGAGGAGCATTGCTGAGGCCAAATGGCATTACTTTGAATGCAAATGTCCCCCAGGGTGTGGCAAAATGTGGTTTTAAGCACATCTTCTTTGGCAATTCTAATTTGATAAAACCCAGAGTAACCATCACAGAAAGTATACATCTCATGACCACTTACCTTCTCAAGAATGAGGTCTTGAAAGGGCAGAGGATGATGATCCCTCTTGATGGCTGCAATGAGTTTCTTATAGTCGATGCAGACCCGCCACTTGTTGTTTTTCTTTGGGGTGGCTACCACCGGTGAAACCCATTCAGTATTGTGAACCAGAACAATAACCCCAGCTTCTACAAGTTTTTGCAACTCTGAGTGCAAAGCATCGGTCTGCAGGGGCCCTAATCTCCGATACTTCTAAGCCATAGGCTTTGCATCAAGCTTCAGCTCTATCTTGTGCTCTATGGCAGTCACATGGCAAAGGTGGTGGTAGCTAGTTGCAAAGAGGTCAGGGAAATCTTTGAACATTTCTAGGAACTTGTCTTTCTCACTTGGAGTGAGGTCTGGGGAAAGCATGGACTCAAGCTGTTGAGGACTAGCTGTTACCTTTTCTGTAGATGGCGGGGTCGGAGACACCCCCATTATGTAAACTTCCTCCTCTGAGAATTCCTCCCCCCCGTCTGATTCTTCCATTGATTTAGACACTGAGGATGAGAGAGTATCATTTTCTTGCTCCTCTTCTTCTTCTAGTTCTATGGCACCAGGTTGCACCGGGATCTTCTCCTTAGAAGCACCGAAAGACATGTGTCCTGTCTTCCAATAGCTGATTGCATCACTCTTTCTCAACCATGGTCTCCCGAGTATGGCTGGGTAACTCCTGCCTGTATCTTCAATGTCCACTACATAGAAATTGACAGTGGTGGTCAACCCATTGATAGTGATGGGCAAATCCTAAAGGACTCCTAGGGTGGCGAGTCATCGACCATCTGCTACCTTGATTCGAGTGGAGGAATGCCTTGTACATTTCAAATTCAATTTCTTCATGATTCGGGGCATCATGATATTACATGCAGCTCCCCCATCAACACACACATTTTTGACACGGCAATTATCTATGATGACATCGACTGTGTGTGGGTGCCGATCCATTTCTTCAGAGATAGAAGATACCTCTCTTACCTTTCCCTTTTTCTTATTCCTCCTTGTTGAGAGCCCTTACTGCAGCTCACGTCTCACCTTAGGGCTTAATGCTATTAGTCGAGGGAGCGTGATGCTCAAAGAACGATGAGCAAGGTCCTGAACGACCGAATAGTCTTCTTGCCCCGAGCCGATGGGAAAATTTGAGGGCGACCACTTACTCCTTCGGGATCTTTTAGTCTTCTCTGTTGGTGGGTCTACCATTTCAGCATCTGAGGGCTTTGAGAAGGACACCTTCTTCCTAGGGCAGCCCGGTCCATGGTTGGAGAGGGCTCCAAGGTGGTACGACTTCTTTTCCCGAGGTCAAGGATCTCTACATCAGAATCCTCAGTGCTAGACTCACTTAGAAGATTCACCCTTGGAATATTAGGGCATTCCGTGCGATAATGACCCTTCTGGTGGCACTCGTAGCATACAACATTAGCACGGTCTCTTGGAGAGCAGTTGGCTTAATTTTTGATGCCCACCATCTCAAGCTGAAGATCATTCAGGGCCTTAGCTAGGTCATTGACTCTAGGTTCTATTGCAGGGGGGGCCTCTTTAGGTGGAGGGGCCGAGGGAGTAGAAAGAAGGGGGGCTCGTGGGCAAGGCTGGGGAAATCTTCGAGGCAGAGGGTGAGAGTATACACCTTGTTGAGGGTAAGCATCTAAGGGAGGACCATACATTTGAGGTGGAGGTGATGGATACATCCCTGATGAGGGGTGGGGGTATGCCCTTGACTTAGACCCCCCACGTTGTCATTGCAGGAATTGAGGGGGTTACGGAGGGACAATCGTCTTCTTTGAAGCAGGGTTAGACTGAACTTTATTAAACTTTTGAGCAATCTCATGTGCTAGCACCATAGTTTCTGGATTATCCCATTTAAGCTTGAGGCGGAATTCATCACTTGCTCCTGCTACAAGGTAGCCCAGCACATGCTGAGTCATTCCAGCTCAAAATCTGGCATTGTCCTCTTGTGTAGCAATTAAACGGTCCAGGAGCACGGCTACTCGATCCACATATCGATGTGCTGTCTCACCTTCTGACTGCTTCAAGTTTGCCACCTACAGGTACACATTCTCTGCCTTCTCTTCTTTGCCAAAATACTCAATCATCGCTACTGTCAACCTTGGCCAGCTTTGGCGAACGTCTTCAGCCTACTTCTCATACCACACTTGAGCCAAACCCTCTAGGAATGTGGGAAGAACCAACAGCCATCTGTCTTCAGTAAGAAAGTTAAGAGAAACACAACGGCGCTTGAAGGCCACAAGATACTCATTTGGATTTTCTTCCACTCGTCCACAAAACACAGGAATGTCAGCCATGCTTGGAAGATGGAAAAGAGAGAGGCAAGATGAGTCTTATCTATGGACAAACAATAGAAAGAGGAAGCTTGAACTGAAAATCGAGTGAAGATACATCCACAAAGCACACATAGGCAGGGTAGGGTGTGACTGGTGTATTGTGAAATACTACACAGGAAGAATCTTTAGCATAAAATAGCACATAGACAATCTTAAAAGGACCAACCCTCATGATATCACATCCATCTTTACAAGCGAGGGTTAGAGACACGGCACTGCATGAGGTTGTTCATCAAGGCAAATAAGAATGCCATGACAAATGTCAACAGTTGGAGAGCCTGCACATCACCTTCAACTTCTTCTAGTTCTTGTAGTCGCCATGCTATTTCTTCAAGGGGTGTGCGGTCTGGCATCCTTCTTTTGAGAAATGTCCTTGAGGACCTTTCTGATGATCTTCCAAAGTCAGTGAACTCGTATCAAGTATGCCCAACACTTAGTTTCATGATGACCACAACCTTTGCATTCCTTACAAATGATCACCCTCCTTTATGGCTTGTGGCTTTGTTGGGGGTGCTTCCACTCGCGTCATGCGTAATTGAAGTACAAGCTTCATGTGCCAAGAAATCAGAGACTAGATTTCGAGCTCGAGGGATATGCTGAATTTTTACCTCTTCAAATTGGTTGCAAAGTTCCAATGCTTGTTTATGTTATGGAACCAAGCCTTTGCTTCGCACCTTCCACCTTCCACTAACTTGTTCACACACTAGTTGAGAATCTCCTTGCACTTCAAGCTGCTTAACATGATGTTCTTGTGCCTTTTGTAGCCCAAAAATGAGCGCCGAGTACTCAGCTTGATTGCAAGTACTTGCAGGTGCAGACTTGCTGTAACAATACTGCTCACCACCCGGCAAAGTGAGCTTCACACCCACGCCAGTAGCCTTGGTCGAAGGACCTCTGAAGCAGCAAGTAGTTCGATCACCACACAATGAGTAGAATTAAAATCAAAGTTCTCCCAGCGTATCAGTAGTTCTTCACCATGAATCATCCACGGTGTATCATTCCACCTGTCATCTCCTTGAACAATGCACTGGACAATCAGCCATTGAAGGTCGACATGAAGATCAAGAAAGAGATCTCGTGCATTGGTAGCCGTAAGGTGCGGAGGACCAGGCACCAAATCCTTCAACGCGTCGAGAAGTGACATAAATATCCACCCTCCTCGTGTGGCGTGCGTCCGTGAAGTGAACTTGGAGAAGTTCTGAATCAGCAATCTAGCAGGGGATGTGAATAGAGCACATGAAATGAAGTACTTTTTCTTTTTACAGCAAGAGCAAACTCCCCACGGTTAGAGAGTTCCAATTCCCGAGATTTCAATATATAAACAAAAATCATTACATTTTCATCACTTCCAACTTGTTGGCCCAATGATAAGTCTCCCTTTTGTGAAAAGGGAGGTCTTGGGTTCAAATCCTACTCTTTAATAAAAAGGGAGGAGAGGAGAGGAGAAGGAGAAGAGAAAGAGAAGAGAGAGGGGGTGCGGGATCTGCTATTACAGTTTTGCAGAAACTCAGAAGAATTGTCCATGACCAGGAGATGTAGCAGCCCAAAAAACTATCGCGTGGGTGAACACAGCAGATGTGCGAAACGAGAAAACTATCTGCAACCAGAAGATGCAGTAGCCTAGAAAATTGTCATGCGAGTGAACACAGTAGATGCGCGAAGCGAGAAAACTGTCCGCGACCAAAAGACGCAGCAGCCCAGAAAACTGTCACATGGGTGAACACAGTAGACGCGCGAATCAAATGCATGCGCAGTAGCTTAGAAGGAGCACAGATGATACAGTTTTGCAGATGCAATTGGTACGAGCAGAAGATTCGCCACTAGCCATGGAGATTTCGATCCCAGCAGCCACACCATTTCTATTAGCTGAAAAAGAAATCAGGACCAGAGGCTAGAGGCTAAGCATGGCGATGCTCGAGGGCCATAGAGGAAAGGAGATCGTGAGGGCGAAACATTATCATGGGAGGGGAAAAGGAATTAGAAGGGGAGGGAATGGAGAGGGAGACTATGACACAAGGGGAAAAGGAGAGGGAAAAGAGAAGCATGTACATGATAGGAGGAGGAATGTAGAGATGGAGACATCAAGGGAAGAGGACCATACTTTATTTGAAGGATGGAGGAAAATATCAAAGTACTAGCTAGGTGACTTTACAAGAATGAGCGTGTCTCATCAAGGAATAGCCCCCTCCTTTTATAGCCAAAAGAGGGGGTCTCTCCCAATTAATGCATCCTCCCACATGCATGGTGTGTGTGGAAAAGTCTCCCATGTGGGCTAGGCGGTTACACACTCTCAATTGTGTGCGACAACCCTTTGCCTCAATTTTCCACATAAATCAAGCCCCATATCTCAAGTCTATGATACTCCCTTGGTCTCTTCCCAATTTTATAATATGTTCAAACCTCTAGGAGGACAAGTGGAGGATTGGCACAAGGAATTTTGCCACCTCATCCTACTTTCCCCATTATTTAACTTGCTCTCTTGGACCTTCTATACCTCCCCCACATGGGCCTATCCTATATGGAAGGAATAACCCAATATAATATCCATCTCCACCTATTTTATATTACTTCTCCCATGGACTTTGAGCCATATCTCACTAAATGCAGCCTAGGTGGAGGGGTGGCACATGGAGGAGCCATGCCACCTTACATTTTATAATATTACTACCATGGATTATGTACAACACACCTTATGGGTCCTCTTATGTGGAAGGGTGGCACATGGTCATGCCCTACCACCTTAACCCTGGGCCCTATGCACACCATATTTTATTATACTATTGCCACATATACAAACACACATACATATTAATGCCTTTTTCCTTAGACAATTTTATCCATAACAGTGGTAGAGGCAAGAGTGCCTCTCATGGTAGAGGTGATGTCAGATATACATCACAGGCTTAAGCCCATAATTGGAGCAATCAAGTCAACCTCATAGAGGAGGAGGATCTCTCTGAGGCAGGGGGATACCTGGATCATGAAGTAGAGGGGCTTGGCAACCACCTCACCATGTGGATCAGCCCAATAAGGATACTGTATGCCATTACTGTGGAAAGATTGGCCATATTGCCAGAGATTGCTTCAAGAAACAAGCGAATCATAGAGGAAGGGCAAATCAGCAAGGTCATTTCACTTCTTCAAGTCATACACATGACACACCCACAAGCCAGTTATTTGCTATGACGCATGTGCAGGATCATAAGTCTACTGATGGTGGCTTGGATGATATATGGTATATGGATTCAGGAGCATCTAATTGCGTGACACCACATGAAGAGTGGTTTGATGAGATGACTCTTGGTGTGCATGGTTATGTTTGCATAGGAGATGATACATAGCATGACATTAGACACAAGGGTGTTGTGCCTCTGGTGATGCATGATGGTCAAACCAAGAAGCTGCATGAAGTGTTGCATGTGCCTTCAATCACCAAGAACTTGTTGTTTGTTGGACAAATGGCTGAGCAAAACTTGTAAGTCCGGTTTAATAAGGATGGATGCTTCATTGAGGAGTTTGGTAATGGCTGCAAGTTGATTGCGAAAGGGAAAAGGCAAGGGAGAATGTTTCCTTTAGATGCAGGCATGTCGGAACTAAAGGCTGCCATGTTTACCCATGGTACGAGTGTTGTCTCTGATTTGGAAATTTGGCACAAATGCATTGGTCATATTAATATTCACAAGCTGAAAAATATGCAGCATAAAGGCATTGTTGTTGGCCTACCAAAGTTTAAGTATAATGCTTTGGAGCATGTCTGTCCTGCATGCTAGTTTGGAAAACAATCAAGATTGCCATTCACTAAGCATCTACGGGAGAGTAGTAGACCTTTGCAGTTGATTCATTCTTATGTCTGGGGTCCAGCTCAGACTACCTCGATGGGAGGTTCATCATATTATGTCACATTTATTGATGATTTCAGCGGGTATACAGGGCTGTATTTTTTGAAACATAATGATGAGGTCCTGCCTACCTTCAAGCATTTCAAGCAACATGTTAGAAAGGAGTTTAGGTCATATATCACATGCTTGAGATATCTGTCAAATGAATTTGATGACTTCTTGGCCTATCATGGGATTAGACGGGAGCTTACATGCCCATATACACCACAGCAGAATGGACTGGCTGAACGTAAGAATGGGGTGATTGGTTCATGTGGTAGAGCCATGTTGAATGAAAAGAACTTACTTGATTATTATTGGGCAAAAGCACTTGCAATTGCAGTGTATGTGTTGAATCGCACTCCTATTGCTGGCATTCATATGCTCACACCATATGAGAAATCTTATCAATAGAAGCCTGATGTCAGTCATTTAAAAGTGTTTGGCAGCTTGGCATATGTGCATATACCAGACGAAAAGAGACGGAAGTTGGATCCCAAAGCTAAAAGATGTGTGTTTATTGGCTATGCACAGAACTGGAAGGGTTACAAATGCTACAACCCATCGACCAAGAAGACTATGGTGAGTCGAGATGTTGTTTTTGATGAGCTGGAATCTTGGTACGGCAAGCCGAAAGTGGCTATTCCAAATGATGCATCTGCAGGTCATGCATATGATAAAAGTCAGCAAATTAGTACATCCATATCTGGGCCTACATCTACTAGTTCTACTACAGTGAACAAAGTTTTGGCAAAGTAGGAAGGACACACTAGTACTATGGCAACAATGTGAACAAGTACTGTGCACACATATAAAAATACTCACTTTTAAATATTTGATGCAAGAAAAATAACATGATTGTATTTGTGTTTGAATTAGGTTGTCTATCAACCAATGGTGGATAATAATAGGTGGTGGCATGTCATACCTATTACTCCACGTTCCAAAGTAATGTATAGTACACATACTAATATGGAGTGTATGGAGGATGATCATGCCCATGGAGGTGATGCTGATCATGATACAAGAGAGGAGGATGATCATGAGATAGGAGATACATATATTGAGGCCATTACTCATGAGGATGAGCCTGCCATTGGTGATGCTGATTTTGATAAGCACATGAGTAGCACAAGTAGTAGTGGGCTGAATGTATTTGTATATCTCAACATTGGTTTGGATTTTGAAGTAGAGAGTTTGTCAATGGTTGATCTCATTGAGGATGAGATCGAGAACCATAGCCCATTATTGATATTTGCATTTAACTATTTTACATATTGTCTCATTCTCCTCCTCACTTAATTTTTGTATATTTGGGTTTGCAAAAAAGCATTGATATTTCTATTAAAATTATGTGCTTTGGCAATCATGGGCAATCTTTGGAAAGCAGTGATGCACGTTTATCAGCCTGCAACAAAATATCACTCTCTATATTCTCTGTTCCGCATTTATAAAAGCATCTAAATCCGTGTCTAAAAGACAGTGCAGATGTGTTAATAACCACACTATTAGATGCATTGATAGACGTGCTCATAGATGTGCCTATATTTTCACTATTCTAGCTATGCCTATAGACACGCCTGCTATTTCGAGCATCTATCAAGCGCATCTATAGCTGCTTTGTCTTGTTGTGCATGAACAGAATTGTCCCATCAAGCACTTAAGGGCATGGTAGCTGGCATAGATTACTTTCAAGAAAAGGACAAATTCCCAAAGCATAGTTATGCCTACGAAAGTTTTCATACGTGCATTGCAACTATCAATTGAACTACAAATTTCACATCTTCAATTGCACTCTGCTCCATGCACACCAAAAGAGGCCTGTCATAAGTGGTTTACAACATCCTTCAAAAAAGACATATGTACATATGTGATGCAGCAGCAAGTGTACTGAACCTTAAGCTTGTGCACAAAGTAATGCTTCAACTTTTCAAAGGCCCTTTGGTGAATCTATACCTCCAGGTGGGGCTCTGCTTACCATATTAAACATATTAGTTTGTTAGTACTAGTTAAACATATTAGTTTGTTAGTACTCGTTAAAGTTATTGGAAAACATTAATAGATAGGGAGTTTCAAGTTTGGCTATGACAAGCAAAAGGATGAAAGGGATACTTCTCTTGTTCTTGTATGTACTAGCAAAAAAATACTAAGAAGTTGCAGTTGGGAAGTACCACTATGCTAGTGCCTCCAACAAGCACACGAGTATCTACAGTTCTATCATGCAAATTGAATATCTATACCCTAAATTAAGTGTTGTGTATTGAGTGAAAACACGTACTCAATCAATGTAGCTGATGAAAGCATCTTGTAAGTTATTTTTTTAAATAAGCATTGAATCTTGAGTGCATTGTGGTCCATCCAATGATGTTTAATTTGGTCACCTTTGAAGATGTACAGATAAACCCTTTAGGGGCAAGTAGTTGCAGTTGGGAAGTACCACTATGCTAGTGCCTCTAACAAGCACACGAGTAGCTACACTTCTATCATCCAAATTGAATATCTATAGCCTGAATTAAGTGCCATGTATTGAGTGAAAACATGTACTCAATCAATGTATCTAATGAAAGCATATTTTTTTAAATAAGCGTTGAATCTTGAGGGCACCGTGGTCCATCCAATGGTGTTTAATGTGGTCACCTTTGGAGATGTATAGATAAACCCTTTAGTGGCAAGAAGTTGCAGTTGAAAAGTATCACTATGCTAGTGCCTCCAACAAGTACACGAGTAGCTACAATTCTATCATGCAAATTGAATATCTATAACCTAAATTAAGTGCCATGTATTGAGTGAAAACACGTACTCAATCAATGTAGCTGAGATGAAAGCATCTCGTAAGCCACATTATAGAGTCAGCCACCGGAATGACACACAGTGCATAGGTTCATCTCGGTAAGCATTTTTGCAACAAAAACATCCAAAGCAAGCTCCCCCATGATTGTATAGTTGCAATAGTTTTTGAGCAGTCCTTTTTTTCTTTTGCAGAGAAAAGATAATATTTGTATTTGTAATTCTTAAATGGTCATAACATTCAATACACAGGCCATATAGGGTAGTCTTTATAGAGAACCAGAAAACCAAAATAATAGAAGCAGAATTAAGTGTAGCAATTTTGAGTCACATGGTGTAATATATTCAAATGAGCACAAGCCAAGCCACATCAAGCTCGAGGTTCTCAGTAATCTTGTTGATGGACTCATTACACTCTCAAAATTTTTGCAGTCTACTGAGCCACCATTCTCTTAATTTTCACAATGTTTGTGCCTTCAACCAGAAACTTTTAGGTGCTTTTAGTTGCACCCAAATTCATTTGGCATCAAAAGCACACTGCTATGTAAGAAAGAGCCAAATACAAACAATGATTCCAAGAAAATATCATTACTGGTCGATGCATTGAACAGTCTTACCACATTTTTTGCCAAAATGCCTTCAAAGTTCAGGTCTCTAGCGTGGAGTTTCACTACACAAGGAAATAGCAGTAAGCTACATAGAAAGTGAGGTTTGAAAAAATATAAAAACTGAGAGGTCTCTAGCATGGAGTTTCACCACACAAGGAAATAATAGTAAGCTAAATAGAAAGGTGCAAACCTCTGATTTTGATGATGTCTTGAGAGAATGCTAGTAATGATGCTGCCATGCACATCGATTCACAATGGGGAGGTCTTGAAGATGGAATAGTGTGCAGAGAGGGAACAGTGCAATGTGGATGTGGAGAGAGAACAGATAGATCTGAGAGACAAATCACATCTAAGAGAGAGCTCGTTTGTGTGAGAGAGAGATTTGAGCTGTAAACTGAGTGAAATTCAAACCATGGGGTGGGAGAATTTAGACCTGTTGGCGACTTTCCACGTGGTCATTGCTATACATAATAGATTTCCTTTTCCAATTGCATGGCCTTCCCTATACCAAGTAGCAACGCTGTGGCTACCACTTTGCTAGTGATGTCTGAGACATAGCTATCAAGTCCATCTAATCATGCACACACTTGCAATAGCTTCACCTGAATCCCTCAACATCTGTTGAAGCTACATAAATTGCTGAAAAACATCTTCATGGGCTGTTTCCAAGACTTCCACTCTAGTTTGGAAATCTTTTAGGATAACGGATTGCTTTTCATAACTCTCGCGGGGGTCAGTCTCATCATATGTAACCCTATCATGTGAGTTCAACAAAAGGATATTTTTAATATCTAAAATTTGGAGAAATTAATTTACATAAGGGAGTTTTTAAAATTATCTTGGGAAAAATTCATAGATTTGTATAGAAAAAGGGTACATTATATTAATGGAAAAATTAGACATAAGGGATTTTACAAATAGACCTTGAACGCAGACCTTGAATGCATGTGATATAGAAGGTTTATACATAGTGACCCCCTCAAGTCATAACTATCAAAAGCCACGGAAAGCTCGTCCAAACATCTATCCTGATCTTCTTGCAAGGTCTTGTAGCTTGCTCTTTGGACTTCTGACAGTTTTTTGAAAAAACAACCCTCACCGTGGTTGCTATAAATTGCTCCACCGTGGTAGCTAGAACTTGCTCCACCATGGCTACTCTCTGCATCCTTTCGGGCCTAGGGAGCTGCCTCATTGACTTCTCCACCCTAGTTGCTCTCTGCCCCATCCTTCCTGACCTTGAAGCTTTCTCACAGTTCTTGCATCACCTTTCTGGTTTCTGCATTCTCCCTTTCCAACTCCTCCATCATCTGGTCTTTTTCAATGTTCAATGCATTTTGCATGTTGCAGAGCCATTTGTAAAGACCCTCCTTTTCGGCTCTTCGATCTTCAAGATCCTTTCGCATCTTTTCTAGCTCGTTGTCTTCCATGTCCCTATCATTTCTCACTTCTTTGAGCCTATCTCGGAGCTCCTTCATGTGCTTCTCTTCTTCTTCTCTTTTATGCCTTTCCATGTCAACTAATTTTATAGCGGCCTCAGCTTGCTCTTGTGCCTGCAAGGCCCTTGCTTGTACCTCCTCTACCTTGGCTTCTGCACCTTCCTTGAGACTTTTCTCAAGTTGCACTGCCTTTGTTGCATCAGTGGCTTCCTCTTGTAGAACAGTCACCTTCTGAGACATTTGCTTATCATATTGCTCCAAAAACCCTTTGAGGGTAGATGCCATCAGGTGCATTACAACTCCAACAGACTCAGATGACAATTGGGATTTGCCATCCATGCAATTCTTCAGGTTGATTAACACGCTCTTGGAGATTGTCCTTGAGAAAGATACATCACATCCTTTGAATTGCTCTACTGTTGCTTGAACCTACAAGAACTTGCAGGTTCCTCTCGTATCAGGAAAAAAGTGAATGGTCTTCTTTAGCACATCTTGGAGGTTTATTGGCAAGCTCAAAATTTTGACTCCACCATCTTTACTAATTTGAGCATTGGGGTATACATCTAGAATATCCTGCCTCTTCCACTGCTTCTCAAAAAAGTGTGCTTGTAAACTGCCTCTAGAAATTCCTAGAGAATTTTCAATCACGCTTTCATTGATGGTAATGTTATGACCTTGATAGACTAGTTGCCCCTCCTTCACATTAACCTTCTATACCAACCTAGTGAAATTTTAGAGAGCATCCAAATTGTGTTTTTGAAGATGAGAGAGGATCTTCCATATGTCACCATTTCAAGATCAGGGGAGGAGGGGCCCTCGCACTCTGTTGCAAAGGGGGAGGAAAGATTGTGTTAGGAGCTTGTGGACTATGCATGGTCCATTATGAGAGGGGACAAAAGTTGCAGGAAGAGTGCAAGGGAGATAGAAATGGTCGAGAGGGACAGAAGATGAAACAGTGAAGGAAATGGAATAGTGGAGGCTTGAGTTTGAGGCTTGAGTTTGCAGTCGATTGCAAGGGAGAAAGAAATGGTTGAGAGGGATAGAAGATGAACCAGTGAAGGAAATGGAATAGTGGAGGCTTGATATTGCAAGGGAGAACAAAATGGGTGAGAAGCATAGAAGACAAAATGGTTAAGGGAATGAAATAGTGGTTTGTAGCCTGACTACACTGTCAAGGTGAGAGCCACCACAGTGGTTGTAGGCAAACTACTATCAAGGTGAGAGCCACCATGGTGGTTGGCCTGAATTTTGGAGGCAATACTAACTTGCATGGTAATGAATGATTAGAGGTGGTGGCATCTAAGATTTCTAGCCACGTCTATGGTTGGTGGCAGCTAAGACCCACCGGGCTGGTAGTTAATTACCATCCACCACAGTGGCCCGCAATTACTCGGCTTCTAGTTACCACCACTGGGCTTACATGCATGATTACTATGAGTGCAGTAAACTACCAGTCATCGGGCTTGCATGCTTAGGATAGAACTAGAGTGCATGGTAATGAGGGATTAGAGGTGATTAGGCTTCATGATTTACTTTTGTGGGAATTAGTGCACGATGGTGGTGGTTGTCATCAACCATGTCTATCATAGCTACGATTCCACCGTGCCATCACTCACCCACCACCGTGCTTAAGCATGCATGATCACTACAAGTGCAGTAAGAAAAATGAGTTGTATGAAATCCCTCTTGCTCAAATGAGGCTCTCAACAATGGCTGGATGTAACCTTTTATGCTCTTAATGATCTTTTGGCTCACTAGATGTAATGTTTTGGTCTCTAAGGCATTTATGTAATCCCTTTTTGTTCAATTTGAGGCTTTTAGTATGCACTTTTGTTACATTTTATATTTGAATGGTTATGGCCACTACCTGTAATCTTTTGGCCTTTAAGGCTCTCAGCAGTTGCCGAGATTTTATAAATGTAAGATCCTCTGTTCAATTTTTGCTCGGTATAAGTTGACAATTTTTATTTAATATGTTATTGGATGTAGATGTACATTGTAATCTCTTTTGCTAAATTTCCACTCGATAAACTATACTTTTGCCCTCATTTATATTTACTATAACAAGGACCAAAATACCAGGAAAGAAGGACTACAATTTCCTTGGTTTATGACCAAAATAGCTCTAAAATAACTCCAACAACCCCACTATTGTGGTTGCATGGGATATACATCTAGAATAATACAATTAAACTTTCAAATTATGCAATTCATGATATGGCCCTTGAGGGGTCCTCTCTAAAGGCAAGGGCCATATCGATGTGCATTATACAATATCCAGGATGCCACTGGACAGAAATGGCATGTCGATATGGCCCTTGCCCCTAAAGGGGATCCCTCAAGGCGGCCATATCATCAATTGCATTTTTCTTGGTTGCACAATAGAATACATTTTCCTTAGTACACAAATATATAACTCAAAGGACCAGTGTAATGGCTTTCATAGATCTCATTCTATTTGCCAATGCTCTCGTCATCATAGACCTCCTCCTATAATATGTAAAAATAGGTAACGGAGGTATAACTCCAAGGACCAGCATGGTGGTCTCTCCAAGACAACCTTGAATTTTGGGCGATGAGATGTTGTCAGCTGCACTGAGGTGATGCTCAAAACAATAGATTATGTCTCATTATTATGCTAAAAACTAGCACAGTGGACTCTCCAAGCCAACCTATGATTTGCATGGGCTACGTGCAAAGATGCAGCAAAAGGATGCATGATGACAGGTGGTCAGCTGTGTTGCGACGGTGTTTAGAATGATGGATTGCATCTAATTATTATGCTAAGAATGAGCGTGGTGGTCTCTCCAAGCCAACCTTCAATTTTAATGATCTGCATGGGTGTGGTGCCCAATGATAGGTCACGACAAAGTTGCGGCAAAAGGCTGCATGATGATAAGTGATTAGGTGGCATAGGCCAGACACTACACTACGCAAAGTAGTGCAGAGATGTCGTGTGTCGAGCTATGTGGTGTTCTTAACTAATAGATTGCATCTCATTATTACACCAATGCACCTTCACAACATCAGGAAAATTTCCGGCAAGAGCATGGGTCTGCAAAAATTCAAATATTCACCTAGGAGTGCATCGTGTCGTGACTCCAAAATGGCCCCGAAAATAGTTTTGCGATTGGCTACACCCAAGAAAACGTTGACCCTTTAGAAAAAAAAGTCAACGAAGTGAAAAAGTTTTAAATAGTGTGTTATACTTCCTTTCTTGTCTTACTAATATATAAAAACCTAACTTGTTCCACTTTTGACAAGAAGAGTAACACCAAAACATGTATAAATAGGAGACATGGAAGGAAAAAATGTGCAAAAATCTCACTCTAAGAAATTGTACAATAGAAAGAAATTTTGGCAATTAGAGATTTCCCAATAGACCAAATTGCTTTCTATTGTACACTCTGTAAAAACAATACATTATGTTTTTCTCTAAGCCTTGTATATAATTCCCACTTGTTCCACCTTTGTCAAGTAGAGGATGATGAAAAAAAGATAGAATGGGAGACCTATAAGAAGAAAATGTGAAAAGCTCTCACTCTGAGAAATCGTATATTAAAAAAGTAAGTTATGTAGTTGGAGATTTCCCAATAGAGCAAATCACTTTCTATTTTATAGTTTGTCAAAACAATGCAAGCTTCTTTCTTGTCTCAGTCTTGTATGTAATTCTAGCCTATTTCTTTTTTGGAAAGTAGAGGAGCACCAAAATAGCACAAAATAGAAGATTCTAGCAAAAAATGTGCAAAACTATTGCACTGAGAAATTGTCCAATAGAAAGCAATTGAGATTGTTGGAGATTGCCTTACACACTAGATCTTTGTTATTGTATAGTATCTAAAAGTGCATAGAACAATGAGAATTTTTCATAACCTATGCCTTAGGAAGACCATGCATGGAAGAGAATAGAGGAACAAAGTAGTGTGAAGAGAGTGGGAGAGAAGGAAGGAGTCTCACTTGCAGCTTTCTCACATACACAATGGGGGAATATACACAAAGGTGGAGGCTGAAAATAGTTTTCCTCTTCTTAGTTGTGAAAGCCAAAAGAACTCTCTCTTAGTACAAAAGAATAGGTGAAACCTATATGTGGGTCTCAAGCCAAACTCAGCTAGCTAAGGTGGCATACTAACTGAGCCACTAACTAGAGCACATAAAGATCACTGTCAGGCAACTATTATTCATGGGCGGTGTACCAACCGCATCTGCAACTAACAAGTCGATGACATAAATGCACAACGGTCACCCTGGCATATCATGAGTGGAGCTCGATATCTCAACACTCCCCCTCGAGCTCAATCCCAATTCCTGCACACCAAGTAGGTCTCTGAACTTGCACAGCTTCTTTGCACCCAATGCCTTTGTGAATATGTCAGCTACCTGATCCTCTATGCTAACATAAACTAGATCAATAAAACCTACTAGAACCTGCTCCCACACATAGTGATAATGCACCTCAATGTGCTTTGTTCTAGCATGATAGACCAGGTTATTTGCCAAGTGTATAGTGCTCATGTTGTCACAGTAAATGACAATTGGCCCATCTATAGACTGATGCATATCATAAAGTAGCTTATGCAACCAAGCTACCTCACATGCAGCCATTGCTGGACCCTTGTACTCAGCCTATGTGTTCGACAAGGCAATAGTAGGCTACTTCTTACTGCTCCAAGTGACTCCAGCACTCCCAAAAGAGAACATATATCCACTTGTAGATTGTCTATCAAAAATACTACCAGCCTAATTAGCATCAGCATATCCATGCAACTGTATCTGAACCCTAGTCTCATAAAATAGTCCATACTACAATGTGGACTTTACATACCTCAGTATGCATCTAGTCACATCCAAATGCGGTTTCCTTGGAGCCTGCATAAACTGACTTACCAACCCACTTTTTTGGCTCTCTCATCCCAGCCTTCCTGCAACTCCTGTTGATTGGGAACATTAGGAATAACCGGTTCTTGTTTAGCTCTAGTAATGAACTCCCAATAGCCTTTTCCCTTAAGGAAAGTTGTCATTCTAAACTTCCATGCTTGGAAGTTGTTCTTGTCAAGCTTTTCAGTGACAATCTATGAAAGAGCATCAGACGCCATTACAAAACACTGTAAAATATTATGTCATTGCAAAAAAACACAATTTCTGCCTCACAAGGGCAAATCTGCAAAACTGACGAGAGTGGTATTTGACCACATAGTCACTTCCTAGTGACGCGGATTATGCATCAACAGGAAAAAAGAATGATTCTATCACTCCCAATATCTCTATGCATAGGCATATGATGTAATTTCTATGATAAATTTTCACCGACCTGCAGAACAGTGGTCGCACTGCAAAAACAGGGCACTTTCCTGAGTGCCTGTGGAAAACTTCCACCACCAAAATAGGCCCCGAAATGGTCTTGAATCAAAAAAATAATTTCATCAAGGGCTTTGCCCATGCTTGTAGCATGTACTGCCCTCTTGTGACACCATGAAGTGCATTCCAATCTGAGACAGTGCACTCTTGCACTTTCCGACTGTGCTACTTCCAGAGATTTGCTCCCAAACTCAAAAAAAAAAAGGAAAGCAACACTGATCCTCTTACTAGGACACCACGAACTTGGTTTGCTTTCTTGAGCTTCTTACCACGAACCAAGCTCTGATACCATGTGAAGAGAGTGGGAGAGAAGGAAGGAATCTCACTTGCAGCTTTCTCACATACACAATGGCGGAATATACACAAAGGTGGAGGCTGAAAATAGTTTTCCTCTTCTTAGTTGTGAAAGCCAAAAGAACTCCCTTAGTACAAAAGAATAGGTGAACCCTATATGTGGGTCTCAAACCAAACTCAGCTAACTAAGGTGGCATACTAACTGAGCCACTAACTAGAGTACATAAAGATAGCTGTCATCCAACTATTATTCATGGGGGGTGTACCAACCGCATCTGCAACTAACAAGTCGGTGACAAATGCACAACAATCACCTTGGCATATCATGAGTGGAGCTCGATATCTCAACACCCACATGAGCCTTTCTCTGTTTTCCCTTTGTTTGGATAGCCAAAATTTTAAAGAAAGTGTCTCCTATGATGCCATGATATCTCAGTCTTGTGGAAAAAACTATCTGTTCCTTTTTTGATATATGTGAGGATAGAATTTTTGTATATTTGAAGGTGTAAGAACCTGTTACAAATGCCGTATGAAAGGGAAACAAATGAGCATGGGGGCTACCTAGAGACCTGAATATCAGGGTCTCCAAGGAGCCCCTTTGCTCCAATTTTGACCACTTCAAAAAGAATTTATATGGGGCTAAAGTCGCATGAAGGAATGCTTTGTCCTTAATTTTTATGGCCCTTCATATTCTTTGTCCCTATGAAGGGAATGCAAACGTGCATCTAGGAAATCAACGGACAGGAAGTCGCACCACCACAATAGGATTGATGTTCACAATGAGAAATATCTCATAAGGCAAGTGGCAACAAAGGATAATCCATTCAGAGGTTATTTAATTTTTTCAAAAGTAAAAAGTCCTCCTCCCTATCTTCTTGGATCATGACAACCCATGTTCCTACTCTTTCATTAAAAACTCCCCAAATAGTAACATTCATTTGTCTTCCTTCAATGCACTTTGGCTCCTTTTGATTCACCTAAGTTTAAGGTGTAGCTCTCCTTTGATTCCCATAAGAAATCTTATTAGTAGACATGGAAACAACAAGATCTTTGATGGAATTGGCAATTGTAGTAGAGATCCTAGCTCCAAGCTTTAGAGAAGATGGAGAAGTACCGGATGTTGTAATAGGAAATGAGAAGCAAATGGAAGAGTCAAATTTCCAAATGCTACCATGTTGCAGGAAGTGATGAAGGGAGATATGGAGACTATGTCCACCAATGCCCTTCTTCCTTCCATGCCTTTCAATATATTCAATAGAGGTAGCAGGCTACCCCTCAACACCAGTGTCATGGTAAATGCATGAGCTATAGGAAGAGACATCAACCACTGGGAAACCCTTCTCTATTCATGGTTGAGAGGTTCCTTTCTCCCCATGGCTCAGCCAAAGATGTAGTTCATTCCAATAAAATCTACAATCTCCAGGCATTTGACACGAGGATATGCTCCTTCCCAAGCATTAACATGGACATTGCAATGGCAAACCTAGTGCACAACTTTGATTGAGAGCACGCCCCATCTCCTCTTCCTTCTACATTGAAGAAACACTCAAATTAACTCCTCTCCTACTCACCCCCTTCTTGCCATCATCCATGCCCCATCACCCTCTTGCTCAACATCAAACATGATCATGTTCAATCTATGGCTACCAAGACACTGAATTGTGAGTTGAATTTTAACGTAAACACACAAAATGGATGCAAAAACTCACATATAGTAGGATTTCAAATCCTCATTCTACTCTAGAAAATATGCTCATGTTCACAACCTATGGCTAGAACTCTAGAGGCCAAGCAAAGACAAGTAAAGCAGCTAGAAGAAAAACAAGGTAATGTGTTGAAAAAAATGAGCACATAGCAAAGAAATTTCACTGCTTACATGTATTGAATTCGTAAATAGTAAGTGTTAAGTACATGTATTGAGTTTGCAAAACTTGCATCGTATAGCCATTGCTTTAGTCTAGTGACTTATCTACCTATGATTGAGAAAAGTCTTTCGATGCATCCATTTGCCTTGTTTTGGTACAGATGTTGAGTTGTCTAGGTCTAGGATTTGCCTCTTCTTTCTTTCTGGGCCATGTGGAAAGATATGTTCAACTTGTGATGTTTCCTATTTCTTAATTTGTCACCTTGTAGTATACCTCAATAGAACCATTGAAAAACTTCTCTGGGACTGTTTGCCTTTTGTGCTACTTCAAAATGTTATGTGTATTAGAAAAATGCATTTCGTGCAGTGTAATGAGACTTCTCCATTCCCTAGATGTGGACCAAATTGCAAGGGACTCCCTAGTATGAAAGGTGGTTATAGATAATAGGTTCATTTATGAAAAAGAAGGCATCAATTTGCTTTTTTAGGAGATATAAAAGGATATGTTGTCTAATGATTTCCATAGTTTTTCTTTACCATTTTGTGGAATTTCATCTGCCTTCTAATATTTGGTTGCATTATGCACTAGCGTTTTCCAAAGGCCACACTTCACTCTTAGAACATATCTTGTTTCTTGCCTAGTTTTCTTTTGCTTTGTGGTTATGATAAAAACATTATAGCTTTGACTCCACCAATAGATGGCTTCCTTTCCATTTTTCAACTTCTTAAGGTATGCTATAATATGATCATATCCCCCATGGAGACCAATGTAGAGAATACTTTTTCCAATGCTTAAAGTGAAACCTTCTTATGATACTCAAGATGAAGCTTCTAGGAAACTCCAATATATAGAAATACCAACTTTCCAATGATCCAACATAAACCATGCAATGTGCATATATGATTCCACGAGGTAGGAATGGTCATGCATGTGGCATGTATGACACAACACGTGGCATTTATCACCAATAATAGTATCCTAACTCCCATGCATGGTAGGTATGGTACTTAAAGCTTAAATAAAGTTCACATGTTTCAAGTATGACATTCAACAGCCACAGGTACGAGCTTCTTGAGAATAGTAGCCCAAATTTTTAGGCCTATGCTATTTTGACCGTGACCGCATCCTTGCATGCTCTTAGTATCTACCACAAGCCCCATCAAGATGATCACAAGATCCATTAGGATCATTACCCTTGCATGTAACCATCCTACCTACTACTCAGTTTAACCACCAAAATTGATCCTTGCATGTAACCATCCTACCTACTACTTGTTGAGATATCGAGCTCCACTCATGATATGCCAAGGTGATCATTGTGCATTTATGTCACCGACTTGTTAGCTACAGATGCGGTTGGTGCACCACCGCCCATGAATAATAGCTAGATGACATCTATCTTTATGTACTCTAGTTAGTGGCTCAGTTAGTATGCCACCTTAGCTAGCTGGGTTTGGTTTGAGACCCACATATAGGGTTCACCTATTCTTTTCTACTTAGAGTTCTTTCGGCTTTCACAACTAAGAAGAGGAAAACTGTTTTCAGCCTCCACCTTTGTGCATATTCCCCCATTGCGTATGTGAGAAAGCTGCAAGTGAGACTCCTTCCTTCTCTCCCACTCCCTTCACATGGTATCAGAGCTCAGTTCGTGGTAAGGAGCTCAAGAAAGCGAACCAAGTTTGGGGTATCCTAGTAAGAGGATCAGTGTTGCTTTCCTTTTTTTTAAAAGTTTGGGAGCAAATCTCTGCAGGTAGCACAGTCGAAAAGTGCAAGAGTGCACTGTCTCATATTGGGATGCCCTTCGTGGTGTGGCAAGAGGGCAATACTTGCTACGAGGGAGGACAAAGCCCATGGTGAAATTATTTTTTTGATTCGAGGTCATTTTGGGGCCCGTTTTGGTGGCGGAAGTTTTCTGCAGGCACTCAAAAAAGTGCCTTGTTTTTGTTGTGCGACCACTTTCTACAAGTTGGTGAAAAGTTATTGTAGAAATTACATTGTACGCCTGTCCGCAGAGATATTGGGAGTGACAAAATCATTCTTATTGCCTATTGATGCATAATCATCACTAGGAAGTGACAGTGTGGTCAAATACCACTCTCGTCAGTTTTGCAGATTTGCCCTTGTGAGGCAGAAGTTGTGTTTTTTTGCAGTGACATAATATTTTTCAATGTTCTATAATGGCGTCTGATGCTCTTTCACAGATTGTCACTGAAGAGCTTGACAAGAAAAACTTCCAAGCATGGAAATTTAGAATGACAAATTTCCTTAAGGGAAAAGGCTATTGAGAGTTCATTACTGGAGCTGAACGAGAACCAGTTATTCCTAATGTTCCCAATCAATAGGAGTTGCAGCCATTTAAAGGTTGGCATGAGAGAGCCAAAAAAGTTATGTATTGGTTGTCTATCAGTATTTTAGATTCTATGATTGTGCATATTCAGGATGCAAGCATGCCGAAGGAGGCATGGGATACTTTGACAAAAATGTATAGCATAAATACGCAAGCCAGGAAAATGTAGCTCAAGTGGGAGTTTCATAATGTACAGAGAGAAAATATGAGCATCAATGACTACTACATGAAGGTGAAGAAGATTGCAGATGCACTTGCTTCTGTTGGGTCGCCAGTGGAAGATGATGATTTAGTTTCTCTGACCTTGAATGGTCTAGGAAAGGATTATGCACAATTTTGGACATCCATTGCCATCCATGAGAATTTCCTTGATTTTGAGGAGTTGATTGCTCTTCTAATTTCTGAAGAGCAGAGAAATGGTGGTGCATCTTCTTCCGAAGGAACTTCAAAAGAAGCTATCTTCTACTTAAATGTTGGAAGAGGTAAAGGTAGAGGTAGAGCAGGCCGATTTGGAGGCCATGGCAGAAGTCAGAATATGTAGCAAATTCAAGAAAACCAATCCTATGGAGGAGTACGTGGTGACTTTAGAGGCAAGGGGAGCCAAAGAGGTCATGGTGGATGGAAGTGAGGCCAAAATGAAAACACCAATGTTGAATGCTACTACTATGGTAAAATGGGTCATATGGTTAAAGACTACTATAAGAAGCAGAATGACATCATGACTGGAAAATTGCAGCAAGGCAATTATGCATCCTCTAGTAGATAGGGTGATGATAGAAATGAGCATCTGTTTATGGTGCATCACATGACCAATTCTATGACAACTGCAAAAGAAAGCAATGATGTGTGGTATGCTAACTCAGGTGCATCAAACAACATGACAGGTCATGCAGAATGGATGCAGGATGCAAGGAAAATGGAAAGACAAGGGTTTGTGGAGACTGGTGAAGATACTGCACATCCTATTATGTAGATTGGTAAAATTCCTTTGTCTATGCAGGATGGGAAAAAGTAATATCTGTCTGATGTATTTCATGTCCCGAATATCACCAAGAACCTGGTTTCTATTGGTCAAATGGTTGAGCAAGGCTTGCAGGTCAAATTTGATCCTCAGCGATGCTTTGTTGAGGAATCTAGATGAAAAATAAAGGTTGCTTGATAGCAAAAGGGAAGAAGAAGGGTAGGATGTTTACATTGGATGCAAACATTTGGATGTGGATATGCCTAAATTGAGTGTAGCAATGTTTGCACATGGGACCAATGTAGTTGCAGATATTGATATTTGGCATAAACACATTGGTCATGTTAATGTACAGTGACTTAAATTAATGCAGGCCTAAAATATTGTTGCCAGATTGCCTAAGTTCAAGGTTGCAGAAATGCATAAGGTATGTGAAGCCTGTCAATTTGGAAAATAGGCAAGGAAACCATTTCCTAGACATGTTCAAGAGAGTAAGAAGCCATTGGAATTAATCCACTCAGATGTGTAGACTACTAAAGCTGCATCTATTGGAGGCTGTCATTATTTTGTCACTTTTATTTATGACTATAGCAGAAAAGATTGGGTATATTTTATGAAAAAGAAAAGTGAAGTGTTTGGGCCTTTCAAGGCTTTTAAAGCTATGGTTGAAAAAGAAATAGGCCTGCAAATAAAATGCCTAAGGTTAGATGGAAGGGGAGAGTTCCTCTCAAATGAGTTTGCAAGTTTCTTGCAGGAGCATGGCATAAAGCAGCAATATTCATGCAGTCATACCCCACAGCAAAATGGACTTGCGGAAAGGAAAAACAGGCATATTGGAGAGGTATCTCGTGCCATGCTCAACGAAAAAGACCTACCAGATTATTATTGGGTTGAAGCAGTTGCTACAGCAGTCTACATAATGAACAAGACTCCCACTGTAGCAATACATGGCATGACACCAGAGGAGAGGTATACTGGTAGGAAACCAAATGTTTCTCATTTGAAGGTCTTTGGTTGCATTGCCTATGTTCATGTGCTAGATGAGTTGAGATCCAAGTTGGATCCAAAAGCTGAGAAGTGCATCTTTATTGGTTATTCTCTATAGTAGAAAGGGTATAGATGCTATAACCCTTCTCCTCATAAGTTTACAGTGAGCAGAGATGTTGTTTTTTATGAGAGGAGCAGCTAGTATAAACCAGTAAATGTGATTGATGATGTAGATGCACAAACTATTAATGCTGCATAGAATTCACAGCAGCAATCACAAAATATTAGTGGACCTATAGTGTCCTCTAGCAGTGCTTCACATACTTTGCCATGGACAGGCAAATTGAGATCAGGAGCAATGCAGATATGGTATGCAAGTATCACGAAAAGGAAAAGAGAAAGTAGATCAGCCCATGGTTGATGTGAATGCAGGTCACTCTTATGTGGATGGTGAATCCAGTGGCTCAAAACAGAGCCTTGATGATGAGTTGGGTATTCCTTCTGTTGTTACACCTAGAGTAAAGAAGACAAGGGATGTTTTTAGAGCACCTGGTTGTGAGCCTAGATATCCTATGGATAGGCTGAAATATGATGGATTTACAGCCATTCACTATGCTTATATGGTCAAAGTGATACTAGAACCAGAACCCACTTCTTTTGAGCAAGCCATGGGAAAAGAAAAATGGGAGAAAGCCATGGATGAAGAAATGGATGCCTTGGAAGCAAATGCTACATGGGAATTGGTGCCTTTGCCTAAAGACAAGAATGCAACTGGCTGCAAGTGGGTTTATAAGGTGAAGCACAATGCAGATGGTTCTGTGAATAGATACAAGGCAAGATTAGTTGTGAAGGGGTATGCACAGGCATATGGCATTGATTATGAAGAAACATTCATTCCAGTTGCAAGGATGGCAACCCTAAAAGTAGTCAATGCTATAGTTGCATCAAAGGGATGGTATTTACATCAGATGGATGTAAAGAATGCTTTGTTGCATGGCGATTTGCAAGAAGAGGTCTATATGGAGCAACCACCATGTTATGTTCATGATGTTCATCCTGAGTTTGTTTGTAGGTTGAAGAAAGCCTTGTATGGCATGAACCAAGCACCCAGAGCATGGCCTGACAAGATAGGACAGTATCTTGTCACTATTGGCCTTCAGATTTCCAAGGCAAATTTCTCACTTTATGTGAGAAAAATAGAGAAAGGCATTACGCTTCTTGTCATTTATGTTGATGATTTGATCATCACAGGTGATAGTGATGAAGATATCCTTCATGTGAAAATGCTATTGAAGCAAAAGTTTGAGATGAAGAATTTGGCAGAGCTGCGTTACTTCTTGGGCATTGAGGTGATTAGATCCACAAGTGGGATATGGCTCTTGTAGAGGCAGTATGGATTGGACATGTTGTCCAAATATGGGATGACAAGCTATAAGCCTTTTTCAGCTCCTTTGGAGCAGAATGTGAAGTTGAGCGCGGATGCAGGTGAGCTTCTGGAAGACCCTACTATGTACAGACGCATAGTAGGAAGTTTGATTTATATGACAATTACCAGGCCAGATTTGCGTGAGATAATGTGACAAAAATGTATAGCACAAATGCACAAGCCAGGAAAATGCAGCTCAAGTAGGAGTTGCATAATGTGCTGAGAGAAACTATGAGCATCAATAACTACCACATGAAGGTGAAGAAGATTGCAGATGCATTTGCTCCTATTGGGTCACCAGTGGAAGATGATGATTTAGTTTTTGTGACCTTGAATGGTCTAGGAAAGGATTATGCACAATTCCAGACATCCATTGCCGTCTGTGAAAATTTTATTGATTTTGAGGAGTTAATTGCTCTTCTAATTTCTCAAGAGCAGAGAAATGGTGGTGCATCTTCTTGAGGAGGAACTTCAAAAGAAGTTGTCTTCTACTCAAATGCTGGAAGAAGTAGAGGTAGAGGTAGAGCAAGCCGATTTGGAGGCTGTGGTAGAAATCAGAATATGTAGCAAATTCAAGAAAACTAGTCCTATGGAGGAGAACATCGTAACTTTAGAGGCAAGGGTAGCCAAAGAGGTCGTGGTGGATGGTAGAGAGGCCAAAATGCAACTCAATGATCCTTAAATGCTTCCTCAACCTCATGCTTAGGTTTTGTGCATTGCAACACAAAGCATAGGTCAGCTTCTTTATTCTCCCTAGATGTAGTGACAATTGCAAAGTTATCCCCTTCTACCAGATATTGAGTGAGGTCATTGAAACTCTCCCGAAGCTGTGAGTGACGAGTTGTTGTTTGTCTATCCATTGTTGTCACTCCATATGAATGTAGAGGAAAAACTTGAACTCCCTCCCATGCCTTCACAGTTGCAATGTTCTCAGAATTGTCATGATCCCCTATGATGCACGCATTGCAAAAATAAGAAAGTTTTCTTGTTTTGATCAAGTGGTTGTTTGAAAGATCCACATGCTGTGCAAACCACAAACTCCTTTAATTTTTTTGAAATTGTGATGGCTTCTCCTTTAACATTGTATTCAAAAAACTTGGACTTGTATAAAGCCCATTCCCAAATTTGGACTGAATACAAGTCCAATTTTTTTGAATATCATAGTCCCATGGTTATTTTTCCATATACTTGAAAACAAAGATTGCAATATTGGTTGAAACTTTAGATACCCACTTAGATAGAGTAACCATTGGCAGTTTTTCTAGCAAACTTTGAAAACCCATATTTTGTCAAATTACCAAATACTAGATAAGCTTACAAAA
This sequence comes from Dipteris shenzhenensis, assembly GCF_047967505.1. Taxonomy (NCBI): domain Eukaryota; kingdom Viridiplantae; phylum Streptophyta; class Polypodiopsida; order Gleicheniales; family Dipteridaceae; genus Dipteris; species Dipteris shenzhenensis. The sequence goes on from NC_141599.1 coordinate 48,069,308, forward strand.
ATACTTTCTATGATTAACCAAATAATTACACTTTGGTCAACACCATATAGTTTTGAACCAAAGTCCTAAGATATCAAGATGACGTGTTCTCTTGGAGAGATGGCATACATATACACCTTCTTGGTATAAATATACACCAGGCCTTTTTTCAACTAAAATTGTATGCCTGCTTGTTTTGACCAACTTTATGATGAAGGGTGTGGCTTGTCCCCCTATACGGTCACTAGGGAATCCAAGTGGAAGCAAAAAATGCATATAGAAGAGAACTTTTCGTTATATATACATATATGTATGTATATAAATATATATGTATGTATGTATATATATATATATATATATATATATATATATATATATGTATATATATATCTATGTGTGTGTATATATATGTATATATATATATATATATATATACATATATATATATACATATATGTATATATATATATATACATATATATATATACATATATGTATATATATGTATATATAATGTATAGATGTATGATTTGATATCTATTATAAAAATTTCCAAAAAACAACTCAAAAAATGCAAAAAACTTCAAAGTTTTAACAAAAACTCAAATTTTTTCCAAACATGTGCCTTGAGCCATATGTGCCCCCCACTCCCAAACATGTGGCATGAGCCACATGTCCCCCCCCCAACATGTGGCATGAGCCACATGTGCCCCCCCCCAACATATGGCCTGAGCCACATGTGCCCCCCCCACCCCAAACATATGGCTTGAGCCACATGTGCCTGCCCCCCCCCAACATGTGGCATGAGCCACATGTGCCCCCCCCCCCAACATGTGGCTTGTGCCACATGTAACCCCCCCCAACATGTGGTGTGAGCTACATGTAACCCCCCCCCTCCCCCCCCCAGAAACATGTGGTGAGAGCCACATGTGCCCCCCCCCTCCCCCCCCAAACATATGGCTTGCGCCACATGTCCCCCCCCTCCACAACCCCCCCCAACATATGGTGTGAGCCACATGTGCCCCCCCCCCAAACATGCGATGTGAGCCACATGTCCCCCCCCCACAATATGTGGCATGTGCCACATGTCCCCTGGCTTGAGCCTCATGTGCCCCCCCCCCCCCAACCATATGTTCCCCCCCTCCCCCAAAACATATGGCTTGAGCCACATGTGCCCCCACCCCCCCAACATGTGGCGTGATCCACATGTTCCCCCCCCCACATATGACTTGAGCCACATGTGCCCCCCCCCCCCCCCTACCATATGGCTTGAGCCATATGTTCCTCCCCCCCCCCCCCCCCCAACATATGGCTTGAGCCAAATGTGCGCCCCCCCCCACCCCCCCTCCCCAAACATATGTTCCCCACTCCCTACCCCAACATATGGCTTGAGCCATATGTGCCCCCCCCCCCCCAACATATGGCTTTAGCCATATGTGCCCCCCCCCCCCCCCCAACATATGGTTTGAGCCAAATGCCCCCCCCCTTCCCCCCAACATGTGGCGTGAGCCACATGTGCCCCCCCCCCCCCAACATATGGTGTGAGCCACATGTGCCCCCCCCCCCCCCCCCCAACATATGGCTTACTCGCCATATGTGCCCCCCCCTCCCCCCAAACATGTGGCTTGAGCCATATGTGCCCCCCACCCCACCGCCATGCCAAAACATGTGGCATGAGCAACATGTGTCCCCCCCATGCCCACAAAAACACATATGCCTTGAGCCACATGTGCCCCCCTTCCCCCCCCAACATATGGCTTGAGCCACATGTGCCCCCCCCCCCCCCTCCCTCCCCAAACATGTGCCCCCCTCACCCCACCCCCAACATATGGCTTGAGCCACATGTGCCGCCCGCCCCCCACCCCCAACATATGGCTTGAGCCATATGTCCCCACCTCCCCAAACATATGGATTGAACCAAATGTCCCCCCCCCCCCCCCCTTCCCCCAACATGTGGCATAAGCCACATGTGCCCTCCCCCCCCCCCAACATTATGGCATGAGCTACATGTCCCCCCCCCCCCCCCCCCCCGCGTGACATATGGCTTGAGCCATAAGTGCCCCCCCCCCAACATATGGCTTGAGTCATATGTCCCCCCCCCCCCCCAACATATGGCTTGAGCCATATGTGCCCCCCCCTTCCCCCAACACCGCCGGTCCAAGAGATTAGAGGAGCAAAGAAGGTCGCAAGAACACTTGGTCAACTATGCTTTGATGACAGAAGTGACCCGTGCTGATGAACCCAAGTGTCTTGAAGAGGCACAGGGCGATGATAGGTGGATGGAGGCTATGCAGTCGGAGTATGGCTCCATAATGAAGAACAACACTTGGGACCTTGTGGATCGACCACCAAAACGCAAGGTCATCGGAACCAAGTGGATGTACAAGACCAAGTACAAGTCCGACGGCACATTGGATAAGTACAAGGCTCGGCTCATGGCAAAAGGATTTGCACAGTGTTTTGGCTTTAGCTGCCCAGGGAAGTTGGCTCGTGTTTCAAATGGATGTGAAATCTGCCTTTTTGAATGGAGATCTCAAGGAGGAGGTATACGTGGAACAACCACCAGGTTTTGAGATCCCCAGTTCAGAAGGTAAAGTCTGCAAATTGAAGAAGGCACTTTACAGGCTGAAACAGGCCCCACGAGTGTGGCACCAGCGAATTGATGCCTACTTTCTACAAAATGGGTTCAGGAGGAGCCCATCTGATGCAAATTTGTATATCTTCAGCAGAGAAGGAGGTAGGTGTATGATCATGGTCCTTTATGTGGACGACCTTGTCATAACAGGGAACCATGAAGAGAAGATCTCGCAGATGAAGCATTTGCTAGGAAGAGAGTTTGAAATGACAGACCTCGGACTCATGCATTTCTATTTGGGGATTGACTGTAGGAGCCGAAACAGATCTTCATTTCATAGCCAAAGTATGCTGGAGAGATACTGAAGGCATTTGGCATGGCTGAGTGCAAGATAGTTGGTACCCCTATGGAGGTTGACACGAAGCTCTCAAACGAGGATTCATCACCACTAGTGGACGAAGCAAAGTACAAAAGGCTTGTGGGCAGCTTGATTTACCTGTGCAACACACGGTCGGACATCAGCTTTGCGACTGGTGTACTAAGCAAGTTTTTCAATAAGCCCTGGGAGAACCATTGGAGGGCAGGGATGTGGGTGCTGAAATACATCAAAGGCACACTTGATTATGGCATCACCTATACCAAGGGCAACATCTTGACCGGATTCTGTGACTCGAATTGGGCAGGAGACGTGGACAGTAGGAGATCAGTGATAGGGTATTGTTTCTCACTTGGATCTCGAGTTGTGTCATGGGTCAACAAGAAGCAACCCACAGTTGCTCTTTCTTCTACCAAGGCCGAGTACAAATCTGCATGCTTTGCTTCTTGCGAGGCAGTGTGGTTGAGGAGGATTTTGGGGGATATGGGTGCAGTGTAGAACAAGCCTACACAGTTATCATGTGACAATTAGAGTTGCATGGCGATTGCAAAGAACCCAGTGTTCCATGCTCGCACAAAACACATTGAGACTCAATATCACTTTGTACGTGAGCTCATCATGGATGGAGAGGTCGACTTGGTGTACTATCCGACTACAGAGAATGTTGCGAACATCTTCACGAAGGCTCTTGGAAGAGACTTGTTGGAGAGGCATCTTCATCGACTTCGCATTGGGCCGAAAAAGTAAGTTCACTTGCGAGTAGACATTGAGGGGGGGTGTTAGATATCAATGACATTGAGGGGGGGTGTTAGATATCAATGCTCCACTCTTGTGTAACTACGCGGGAACCAGCTAACGCTACTTGTAAGCCCCCCATATGAGGAGAAGGCATTTGAGTAGCATGGTTATCCGGTAGGTCCTAGTTTGGACACCAGATGGGGGCCATGTGTGGCCTGATGGCTGGACGGTTTTAGATAGAGTTGGCACACCTCCAACTAGGCTACATGCAAGTGTGGGAAGGCATCCCTTAACTGACCGCACTGAGGGTAGATGGAGCATTTCCTGGGGCAGCCCACTCTCGGGTTGCGGGGCCCGTTTGGAGCCTCAGACGATCCCGGATGGCTCTGGGCCGAACGGTGACTGTAGGTTAGTTGCTCTATTTTGCACACCAGTTCTATCATATGGTTAGTGGCCTATTTCGAGACTGACCCCTAGTCGACCGTTTTGGGTGGACTGAAATTTGTAAAAATTTCCTACCATCCCTCTCTTTCCTATTTTGAAATCTATGGCTGGATAGAGGACAGGGGAGGGGAGTGAAGTAGAAATTTCAAAAAAATTCCTGCCATCCCTTGTTAGATATCAATGCTCCACTCTCGTGTAACTACGCGAGAACCAGCTAACTCTACTGGTAAGCCCCCATATGAGGAGAAGGCATTTGAGTAGCTCAATTATCTGGTAGGTCCTGGTTTGGACACCAGATGGGGGCCATGTGTGGCCTGATGGCTGGATGGCTTTCGATAGAGTTGGTACACTGCCAACTAGGCTACATGCAAGTGTGGGAAGGCATCCCTTGACTGACCACACTAAGGGTAGATGGAGCATTTCCTAGGGCAGCCCACTCTTGGGTTGCAGGGCCCATTTGGAGCCTCAAATGATCCCAGATGGAACGGAGGTTAGTTTCTCTGTTTTGTGCACCGGTTCTATCGTATGATCAGTGGCCTATTTCAGGACCAACTCCCAGTCGACTATTTTGGGTGGACTGGGTCGGTCACCCAATTGAGCCTAACTGACTACGACTAGTGGCTATATAAGAGCAAGCCCATGAAGCCCATTTCATCACTCGCTATAGTAACCCTGATTCCTTAGCATCCAGCCTCCGTCTTCTACTATTTCCAACATGCCATTGAAGCTTCTTTCACAAGAGCGCACGGTCGGGAGGCAGCGCCATCTATTGTATCAATTCTATAGTAATCAAATTTTTTGATTCTCCATACTATTTTGTTTTCTCTCTTGCGTATGAGATCATGTTATCTGTTGAGCACAGACGTATTATTTTCTTACATCCTTAGACTCCTTGATATTTCAAAAAATTCCCTGCCATCCCTCTCCTTGACTCCCCTCCCCTCTCTCCTTTATCCCCCCTTCCCTCCTCTATCTCACTTAGCCCCTCCTCTCTCCTAGACCCTCCTCTCCTCCCCTTCTCTCTCTCATGTTGCTGACCTATCCCCTCCTGTCTCTCACCTCACCCACCTCTCCCCTCTCCCCTCCTCTCTCTCCCATTGCTCAACTCTCCCCTCCTCTCTCTCACACTGCCCTTCCCCTCTCCCCTCTTCTCTCTCATGAAGTCGTCCCCTCTCCCCTCCCCTCCTCTCTCTCACGTCACTCACCTCTCTGTCTTATCTCTTTCATGTTGCCTCTCCCCTTCCCTCCTCTCTCTCTCTCTCTCTCTCTCTCTCTCTCTCTCGTTGCCTCTCCTCTCCCCTCCTCTCCCCTCCCCCCCCCTTCTCTCTCTCTCTCTCTCTTTCTCTCTCTCTGTCTTGTTAAATTACATGGCACAGTGGAACAGAAACTGAACAAAGAAAAGAGAGTACACAGCAAACTAGAGATGAACAAAATTTTCCTTCAATACTAATGTAGTACAGATGATGGCTCCATCCACCTGTGCACTCCCATAGTGGAGCTTAGATGGCGATCTAAATAGATACTAGGTGAAGAGCTACCTAGTTGGAAGATCTCATATGTGTTGGAAGATAGCATGGAAGCAACAAAAGATGGATATAATGAAAAGAAGTGCTCATAGAATGAAAAACAATGAGAGCCATATGTAGGGCATCTCTACATGATCACTGACATCATCGATGACCTCTGACCAAAGGCCATCGAGCTCATCTACTCCCCTAGAATCTTGTCAACATCTAGATGGCATCTAGCACACACATAGGACCAAAGGTGTGCTAACAAGGAGGCATGACCTTGATACATCCCAACAAACCTGCCCTCAAGGGAATGCCTCAGGCTATGTCAAGGATACATCTAGTCACATAGTGTCTCAAGCCATCTCATGGTGGTCAAGGATAAATCTATGGCTAGGATCTCATGCTAGCAAGGGTTCCCAAGGGTGTGAGGCAAACAAAGGGATACATAAGACCCCCAATGGTTATTTCTCTTTGCATGTGCATGCACACAATGTCTGTAGGAGGTACCATGGAGCTAAACACATACACATGGCCTACATCATATGGTGACTAGAGGTGTTTACAAAGAACACACAAAACAAGGGGAGTACAAAATATCATAGATACCTTAGAGAGGTTCACACAGACAAGATAAGATACCTTTGCATACTCATAATGGTTGCAAAAGGTTTACAAACTCTATTTTGGAAACATGATTATGAGATAAAGAATCCACCCATGACATGGATCTTATGTCCATTCAAAGTGAGCTCAACCACATATCTTTTGTCCAAATGCTCTTGGTTTGTCATGAACTTTGTAGAGGTAGAGGTGTCATCATCAAACTCATTCACTCCCAAGGTAGAGCAGCTTCGCAGAGCCGATTCAACACAATGTGAGAAAACAAGAATCTGATGAAGATGGTCATCTTGAACAACAGGTCGACGATCCTTCACATCCGGCACTTTGGGGAGTTCAACCTACCAGTCGAAATGAGGGAAACGTTCATCCTTTGGACATGAAAGAAAGCTACCGAATTTCCAATCCTTGGATTTTGATGTCTTGAGAGACCATAGGCATCCATCAGCAGAGCTAACCTCCTTCAAAATCTAGCAAGATGATGAGTCGGATCTTGGGCATGGCATCATAACGTGATTTTTTGGTGCAGCTCAGAGATGATAAGCTGATGTTGGGTACAGCAACAAAAAGGGTTTTCTTGCTTGGCTGCTCGAACACAACCATGACCAATAAAAGAAGACAAAACTTCCAAATTATTAGAGAGTAGCAGTGGCTAGCAACCCTCATCCGTTCCTTTTAGATGTGCAGAGAAACATTGGTGTCAACTATGGGTTGTGTGAGCCAAACCTTCACAATCAATACTCTACGAAACCATTCATTAATGCCTCTAATTACTAAAAAACTTTCGATTGCAGAGCAAAACCAAGCAGCTGCACTTGAAATAGATAGCCTTTGCTCTTAAAACTTCACAGGACAGTAGGCTTGTAGCAAATAAAAAGACTTTCAGAATGTTTCCTTCAGTAGCATTGTTGACAACACTTTCGCTAAACCTTCTACAAAGTGACGGCAGAAGAAGAAAACCCTCTAGAAATTGTCAAACCAGAAGATAATAGGCTCCAATTAACCATGGAAGATATGTAGTCAATTTCAAAATTTCATGCAGATAGACTACTAGTATGTTGCCAGAAACTTTGCGAGCAGGTCAGAGCTACATATTCTTGAGGTTGGGGAAGCGAGGGTCTCAGGGCCATGGGCTATTGTGTCATGAAAGATGGCCAACTTTCTATAGACTACAGGAATTGAAAGGAAGTAGGAGTTTCCTTTTTTTGCCTATTTTGAGCTTGAGGTAACAAAATGTCTATTCATTTTTTTAATGTGTAGTGGTGTGTCACATCAACCATGTCAGATGAATCTAACAAAGTAGCGTTATTAAATGTTTTGGCCATCTCTACATGATCACTGACATCATTGATGACCTCTGTGATGGGATATCTCAAGGTGTATGCCTCAGGCATACCTTGGTTTCTATGTGTGAGTGCTAGAGGCACAGTTAGGTGCCCATAGGCATAGTTAGGTGGTGGAAAGCCACATAGGATGATTGAGAGAATCTAGGAGCAGATTGAGGAGATGATTGTGGAGCTCTGAAGTCATCAGTGATGTCAGTGAGCATGTAAGAGGTGCCTACATAAGGACCTCACTCTTCTTCATTCCATAATGCAAGTATTTTGAATTTGTGTCCACTCTACTCTTTTCTTTCAGTTTACCAACATGATATCAGAGCCATTTGATCCCCCTTGATCCATTTCTGCCACATCATCATCTTCTTCTCCATCTTCTTCTTCACCAACTCTTCCTCTTCTTCCCAAAATTTGCTTAAGCCTGTTCTCCTCCGGTTCTCTATCATTCTCCACGCCCTTCCTACTCGAGATCCATCTCAAAGGGGCAAACTCTTGGCTGAAAGGAATTGAAGAAACACGCGCTCGTTTTGTCGCCATTACATGCAGTTCGTCGACCTTTGTTCCTGCGTTTTCTCTCAACATGCTCCATGCTTCTCTAATTCCTTTCAGAGGGAGCTAGTCCATACCCAGAGCTATCCTGTGCTGAAATCTGAGCAGCAATGGTTGCATATTCAAGCTGAAAACAGAGAAAAACTAGTCGAAATTGGAGAGACTAGCTATGGCACCCTGACATGTTTTTGCACCTTTTCTCCTCAGTGGACCTTCTATGGTATATCAGCTTTCTTTTGCCTCAAAAACCCCCTTTTCGTTTGCTCTGAAGAGTGAGATACAAGCCCTCCAAGTTCAGTCTTTTGATTTTGACAGTTTTGACAAGTTTTTGAAGATGATGCTACATAAGATGCTATTCTAGCATTCCTAGTTTTTTGAAACTTTCAATAACATCAGTACAAGTGTGGCTTTAGTTTTGCTTTGAGTTGCTATACCTGGTTTTGGTTGGAAACTTTCATTTAGCCACCTCTATGAAGCATGTAAGAAAAAGCATCATTGATTGAATTTTGGTCACTAGTCTTTGCTACATGAAATGCTTATATTTGGAAACCTTTCAATTGTTATTCTAGCCTTGTAAGAGAGAAAGACACTACCCAATATCTGGGTTAGACCCTCTCATGGCTACCATATTGAATATAGATAAGTTCAATGGAAAGGGCTTCCACACATGGCAGATGAAGGTGAAATTTGCATTGATGAGGGAAAACCTCTGGGGACTTGTCAAACCGACTTCAACCGCTTCTTCTATAGCCTCCAATGCTGGAGAATCCTCAACTCCGACACGCCCGGCAAGGGATCCCACTAGAGAGGAGAAAGCATATAGTATCATTGCTCTTTCTTTAGGAGATGATTATATTCATCACATCTCTGACTTAGAGTCTCCTTCAGAAGCTTGGCAGAAGCTTGACATGATTTTTGGTGCTAGCTCTCACATCTCTAAATTATCACTTAAAGTCTCTTTCTTTGAATTGAAGATGGTTAGTGGCACTACTTTGGCAGCTCATGTCAATTACATGCAGAGTCTTATGACTCAACTTGCTTCTATCAACTCTCCTATTACTACCGATGATGCTATGGCAGTGTTAAGAGTATGCCTGAAGATTATGATCATATAGTTACCACTTTGAATAATATTCCTAATCCTAATCTTGAAGGTATTATCTCTGCTCTCCAAGAAGAAGAAAGGCACATGGAGCTCAGGAAAGGCAATGACACTGATTATGCTGTAAAAATCTAGAAGGGCAAGTTTACACCTTGCAATCACTGTGGAAAGACAAATCACCTTTCAAAGGACTGCTTCAAAATCAACCCATGCAAACACTGTGGCAAAAACAATCATCATGAGAAGTTTTGTAGAGCCAAAGCAAAGACAGAAAATGCAAATCTACTTTCAGTTGATGTGCTTCCACAAGATGAGGCATCCTTCGAAGATTATGCATTTTAAATCATCTCTATGTATGCTCAAGATCTCTTTTTTTATGTCAAGGTACTCAACCTGGATAGTCCTCCAAAATGAATGAAATAAACTATTGTGTTTTGTGTGTTTTGTAAACACCTCTGGTCACCTTATGATGTAGGCCATGTGTATGTTTTGCTCCATGGTACCTCCTGCAGACATTGTGTGCATGTACATGCAGGGGGGATAACCATTGGAAGGTCTTTTTGTATCCCTTTTGTTTAACTTACACCCATGGTAACCCTTGCTAGCTTGAGATCCTAGCCATTGATAGATCCATGACCACCATGAGATGGCATGAGACACCTTGTGCTAGTTGTATCCTTGACATAGCCCGAGGCATTCCCTTGAGGGGGGTTTGATGGGATATCTCAAGGTGTATGCCTCAGGCACACCTTGGTTTCTATGTGTGAGTGCTAGAGGCATAGTTAGGTGCACATAAGCACAGTTAGGTGGTGGAAAGCCACATAGGATGATTGAGAGAATCTAGGAGCAGATTGAGGAGATGATTGTGGAGCTCTGAAGTCATCAGTGATGTTAGTGAGCATGTAAGAGGTGCCTACATAAGGACCTCACTCTTCTTCATTCCATAATGCAAGTATTCTGAATTTGTGTCCACTCTACTCTTTCCTTTCAGTTTACCAACACTCTGACCAAAGGCCACCGAGCTCATCTAATCCCTTAGAATCTAGCCAACATCTAGATGGCATCTACTCCCACCTAAGTGTGCCTCTAGCACCACACATAGGACCAAAGGTGTGCTAACAAGGAGGCATGACCTTGATACATCCCAACAATATGATCTGAACTGATCTAATACAATGGACTCATGAGGTCACCTCTTTATATCTATGAGGGCAGTAGTCAGATCAACATAGTCGGTGGAATCGACTAGTCAACCTAGTCGATGGAGCCAACTAGTCAACCTAGTCTGTGGAACCGACTAGTCGTCCATGGAATATTCAGAGAATATTCCCTATATCATCATAGCAAGAGTAAGGGGTCCCACACAATTACCTTTCTACCATCAACGATCTCATTGATAGACCTCATCTGACATGCAAGTCAAGATCCATCCAATGTCACGGGCTCACACATGGCTTCTCCTCATATGGGGGCCTTACGACTTGAGCACCTTGGACCACTAGTGGTTACCAGGAGCGTGGGGCATTGAGCATATCTAATACCCCCCCTCAATGTCCACTCGTAGGTGAACTAACTTCTTGGCCCAATGTCGAGTCTCTAAAGATGACCCTAAAGCTGATCCTTCCTGAGTGCCTTAGTGAAGATATTTGCTCCATTTTGCTCTAATGGACACTACACCAATTCCACTATCCCATCGTCAATCAAATCACGCACATAGTCATACTGAATCTCTATATGTTTTGTATGTGCATGAAACACTGGATTTTTAGCAATGGCCATGCAACTTTGATTGTCGCACCTCAGCATAGTTGCCTCATCCTCTTGCACTCCCATGTGCCATAAGATCCTCCACAGCCACACTGCTTCACAAGTAGCAAAACATCCTGCCTTTTGTACTTAGCTTCGGTAGAAGACAATGCCAGTTTTGGTTGTTTCTTACTGATCCAAGAGAAGATACCTAGACCTAAAGAGAAATGATGTCCGAAAATTGATTTCCTGGAATCAACATCTCCAACCCACCAATCCGAGTCACAATGACTAGCCAAGGAAGTGCCCGTACCATAGGTGATGCCATAATCAAGAGTGCCCTTCACATACGTGAGCACTCGCATCCTTGCATTCCAATGATTCTCCCGGGGCTTATTGGAGAAGTTGCTCAAAAAGCCAACATCAAAACTGATGTCCGTTCTGGTGTTGCATAGATAGATGAGATTGCCGACCAACTTCCTGTACCGCCAGATGTCTGCTAGTGGTGAGGCATCCTCCATAGATAGCCTCGCATTTACCTCCATAGGTGTAGCTATCTCCTTGCACTCGGACATGCCAAATGCCTTCAAGATCTCCCTTGCATATTTCTGCTGAGAGATGAAGATCTTGCCTGGCTCTTGCTAGACTCCAATCCCCCAATAGTAGTGCATCAAGCCTAAGACTGTCATCTCAAACTCTATGCCCAACGCCTTTCTAGTCTCCTAGATCATGTCTTCATAGTCACCTATAATAAGGAGATCATCCACATATAGAACAATAATAGCAAATTTTCCACGTTTCTTGTACACATACAAGTTAGCATCTACGGCACATCTTTTGAAGTTTAATTTATGAAAGAATTTGTCTATCCATTGGTACCATGCTCTTGGGGCCTGTTTCAGTACAGAGCCTTCTTTAGCTTACATACCTTGTTCTCAGAATGTGGGGCCTCAAACCCAAGTGGCTGAGCCATGGGTCACCATTCAAGAATGTTGATTTGACACCCATTTGATAAACTGGACACTTTTTATGAGTAGCCACGGATAGTATTGTGGGAATAGTGGTCATTCTGGCAATCAGAGCAAAAGATTCCTGAAAATTAAACCCTTCAACTTGCGAAAATCCTTGTGCAACCAATCTAGCTTTGTACTTTTCCAAAGTCCATCAGCCTTGTACTTTACCTTCCAAACCCACTTGGTGCCAATAACCTTTCTAGTAGGTGGTCGATCTACCAGCTCCCAAGTTTCATTCTTCATGATGCTCTCATATTCTACTTGCATAGTGTTTTTCCAATCTCGGTCTGCAAGTGCTTCCTCCAAACTCACAGGCTCCTATACTTTTGCAATAATCTTAGCCATCAAGGCCATATTGACTATGTGAGCAGAAGCCCTCCTTTGCTCCTTGATTCTCTGAGATCGCCTTAGTTCATCTGCATGGTTATCATGGTCGTAGAGCTGCCTTACCCAATGTGACAATGGCTTTTCCAGTGGTGTAACAACATGTTGGTGACTTATACCTTCATCATCTGATATTTCCTCCTTTATAGCTCCTGGGACAACAAGTCCACAGTGAATTACCTCTTCGCTTGATGATAAAGTGGAAGAGCTCTTCTCGGCCTCCACTGCGTGTGGCTACTCCTTGAACACCACATCGTGGCTCGCTATGATCTTCTTTGCCTCTCGGTCATACAACTTATAGGCTTTCTTCTCATCACAATAGCCTAAGAAGATACATTTGGTGCTTTTTGGTTGTATCTTGTTTCTCTCTTTGTCTAGTACATGCGCATAACATTCACACCAAAAAATTTTGAAGTGGGAGACAGATGGCTTCTTATCGCACTGTAAGCCTCATGTGGTGTTTTACCTTTGAGTGCCTTTGTATAGCTGCGATTAGGACGTATACCATAGTATTGACAGCCTCAGCCCAAAAGTGGTTTGGTAGTCCAGCACCTTTCAACATACACCTCCCCATCTCCATGATGGTCCACATTCGGCATTCAACAAACGAATGTTGTTGAGGCATATGTGGTGTTGTCATTTGTCGCTTGATCCCTTTGCTCTTGCAAAAATCTCCAAACAAACTCACCACCACCATCCGATCTGATTTTCTTCACTTTTCTCCCTATTTCATTTTCAACAAGATGTCGCCATTCTTTCAATTTACCAAAAGCTTGAGTCTTTTCGCAAAGAAAGTACACCCACATCTTCCTACTATGGTTGTCGACAATCAATAAAAAATAGGAATATCCCCCCAAGGCCTGTGTAGGCAACTTATCACACAAGTCAACATGCACCAACTCTAGAGGAGCATTTGCTCTATTCTTGCTTTCTTGTGGGAATACCTTTCTCTGTTGCTTGCCCATCATGCAAGCTTCACACGGTTCTTTGATTTCTGCTACTACAGGTAAGTGAGCAACCATACTTTGCTTCATCTCCTTCAGCACTGCAAATCCAATATGGCTGAATCTTTCATGCCAAAGTTTTCTTGTGCCCACTCCAGTAATGGCTGTAAGAGCACTTAGCTCATATAGGTTGTTCCTCCTTACTCCTATGCCAACAAGATTGCTAGCACTATCTAGAATTTTTTGCTCCTGTTTTGTTGAACCTCACCTCATGGTCAAGATTAGTTATGGAAGCAATTGATAGCAAATTTCTCTTGATTTGTGGAACATACAACACATTAGATAGTTTCTTAACATCTCCATTTACAGAAACGAATGAAATTGTACCTATACCCTCAATAGGGCATTTTGCATTATTTCCAACCGTCATGGTGATGGGTTCCTATAGAGGCTGCATGGAACAATATAGACCCTTCTTGCAGGTCATGTGATGGGAGGCACCACTATCCAACACCCATGAATCAGTGGATGACGCTTCTTGAACTGAGGAACACTCTTCCTCAATGGCCAGAAATAGATCCAACTCTACTTTCGCTGTGTTAGCTGTCTCTTTCCGCTTATCTGTCTTCTTCAAGGTACCATTCTTTTCATTTGCTTTCTTGGCCCAGTAATCTGCAATCACACGGCCCTTCTTCTTGTAGTACAAGCATTCTCCCTGAAACTTCTTCTTTTTGTCACCACTAGTTGAGGACTCACCTTTGGTGGAGGAACCACCTTTGCCTTTCGTAGTGGCAAAGAACGCAGCATCCCATTGATGCCTCCATCTCGAGCTTTAAGTCTCAATTCCTCCTCCATAAGTGAAGCACAGACCTCCTCAAATGACAATGGTTGGGGTCTCACTTGAATGTTAAGTGGCACTACTTCCAGTCCATCAAACCTTGGTGGACATATCCGGAGACACCACCGAGCTAGCTCTTCACTACTCTTTTGTATCCCAGCACCAGCCATCTGGTCACACAGATTTTTGATTCGGGTTATGAACGCCTCCGCTCTCTCCTTCATTAAACTTCTTAGCTATGAGCTGATTCTCCACATTCTAGATCCTTGTCTGATTCCACGTCTCATACTGACTCTTCAATATGTTCCAGGCCTAAAAACACTATCAATAGTACTTGTAACCAGGGCACACATAGCATCTATATTCCTACATTTCCAAGCTCATAGAAGTTTGGCATTAGGAGGTATCGTACTCCCCAGATTTGCTAGGTCGGGGGTTCCTTGTGGTTCTGGGTTAGCAGTCCCGAATATTGTCTCCAGAAGCTCATATGAATCCATAATAGCAGTAATTTAAACTTCCACAGAGTGTAGTTCGTACCATCTAGCTTGCCTTCAGGCTGGTGGGCAAATCCTCAACGCGTGGATTGTTGGTGCAGTTGGTGCAGCTGCAACTACTGAAGTTGAGCCGCTTTTTGTTGCCATCACTCCGTATGATGTTGAAGTCCTCACCTCTCTTCTACGCATACTTGCATGGCACCTACTTGTTTGCATGGCCATCCTACTTGCTTCCACAGCATCCGTGGCACATCTTAGCATGAGGTGGAAGTCCACATACCTTGATCAAGGTCCTTATATCATGCATACATCCAAATTGTATGTGATGATGAGAGGATGGCTTGCCTTGTGCCACATGGGGGTGCACGAGGTATATGCTATTGAGACAGACACTAGATCATGAGTTATGTGAGGCATCATGTGTGTTGCATGGTGAGAAAGCATCGAGTTCTCATCATGTTTTTTATACTTCTAGCTAGCCAAGTGTCACATGTCGAGGCAGACAAACATCATCATGGATGGCTACTATTATGGATTACATTCAAATTCATTAGGCTAAATCCAGAATAGTTGGGTTAGCATGATTCTATGTAGTTTGTTTTAAGACATATATTGTCCTTATGCTATAAACCCATACTAGATCGGTTAGCATAGAGATTGTATCTAGTTTTTTTATAGACATGTAATGTCCTATGCTAAACCTAGACTAGCTAGGTTAGCATAGCAATGGTATCTATTCTTTTTGTAGACATGTATTATTCTTATGCTAAACCTAGACTACTGGGTTTAGCATAACAACATGTCTATTTTTTTTTGTAGGCATATATTGTTCTTATGCTAAACCAAGATAGCTAGTTAGCATAGCGGTTGTATTCATTTTCTTTGACAGACATGTATTGTCCATTCCGTTGATGAAAGATTTCCAATCATTTTGAAAGATATTTTCATCCATTTCCGTTCATAGTTCTACTCCGAGCTTGAGAGAAAGATAGGGAGAGCTCCTTGATTCGTTGCAAGAGATTTTCTTCTCTTCTATGTTCCTCAAGTGATTCTTGAGAGTCTTTGTGTTGAGAGTCCTCTCTATGTGTGAGAGAGAAAGAGCTTGTGAGAAAGAGAGTCTCTCATTGTTGAGTTTGTTGAGAGCTTCCAAAGCTCAGAATCTAGTCCCTCCGCTACTCAATAGCTAAGCTTCCTACAATAGCTCTTAGACTAAGGCTCTAGCCTCTAAGGCTCTAAGCCCAAGCTCCAACCATTGTTCCTACACCGTGCTACAAGGCGACTCCTACATCGTGTTGCAAGGCCATCTTTATCGACACAACCAACCTCTTCTAGTAGCCTGAGAGATGGATCTACATCCCGGAAGCACATAACGGTAGCTGAGGCAACTTCAACAAGCAACCAAAGCTCCATCCCGCAACAAAGGCTTCACGGGCTTTCTACCTTATACGCAAAAGGTCTCGCTATTTCTCAAAGACCATCCTTCTAAGCTTCCTCGACATAGCCCAACGCTCCAACTGCATGCTCTATTTATACTAGCAAACAAAGCCAGCTACGCAGGCAGCTTCAGCACATGCAAGCTCCTACAACTCCTAGCTGCCACCAATGATGCCTCCAGCAGGATCCAATACGCACTACAACAGAGCCCTTCACAAAGGCTGCTACCTCAGCGAGCGGCTCCCAGCCTCCTGCAAGCCTCACATCATAGACGCTTAAAGCATGTCGTGACCCTTCAAAGCGATTAACGCTACGCAACCACCTAACCTCTCCTGCATCGTAGGCTTACGGGTCGTGCACGAATGACTACCGATGACCACACGGCTTGTCACAGGCTCCAAAGGCTTCTCACATAGCGCCGACCACACGGCTTCTCGATGACTCACCCAAGAGCTGCCTCAATGACACGCGAGCCTCATAGTGCCAATGACCACACCACCTTTGAGCCGTATCTCTTGCAAAATGCGCCTCCAAACAGCTCACGGCCATCAACGAACTCCTACAAGCTGCCTCCAACGAGTGCCTACGACCTTTACGTAACGAGCGACCCACCAGCTCAAAGCTTCAAAGAAGGCAATAGAATCTTCAAAAGATTCCGTCAAAAACTTCCAGATTTCGTCTTATCCTCACCAAAGGTCACAAGGGCTTGGTCAAGGACCAACCAAGTGCATCTCTTATCCTCCACATCAGCATTCACATGGTAGCCACCTGGCACATCAGTAGTCCACCTGTTAGTTGGCCACATCAACACATCCATGTCATCAGGCCACATTAGCACTACCACATCATCAGTGCCCAATCAATGTGCTACCTCATCAGTGCCACATGGCACTCTGACCCTCTCTGCAGGCATAGTTTTCTACCAGGCACACTGTGCACACTGCATGCGCACCTACCTGCCACATCAACATAGTGCTCCACAGGCACACCTTTTGCTAAGCATAATGCCACATCATCATTGCATGTGACTCACAGCGCCACATCATCACTGCACATTTTCACTCTTTTTTTCCCCTCCACCTAGATCAAGATGTATCTCTTCATCTAAGAGGAATTTGAGGGTGCTACAAAAAGGTGAGACGATCAATTTTTTGTGCTCTATGTGCTCGTCACATCATGCACACATTTTGGCACAAGTATCACTCACTTTTTAGCCTCACTGATAAATCCACTTCCTACACGCACATCAGCCTCTACGTCGATGCATCTGACCTAGCACATAAAAAGGACAAAAGAAAATAAATTACTTGTTCTTTCATCGATCGACAGTTGGTATAGATCTAGATCAAAGTATACTAGATCACCATAAAGGGGATGCTTTGAATTTCCCCAAGCTGTCAATGTAAGCCATGCCCAAAATTCCCAACTAGTTCTTACTCGGAGTCAATCCATATGCTCACATACGGTTTCATATCATCACATTACCTGAAACCTGACATTCATTAGTTCAGTGAGTAGATTTCAGAGTGTTTAGAGGCATTACCAATTGTTTAGTGGGTAGATTGCACATGATTTGATTTCACACACATGCCATCATTGTAAAGCCAATTCAGCTATTTCACGGCATTGTGCACATCATTTTAGCCTTGTAAAGACTCTTGGCTATTCCCGGCATCATTTCCCACAAGCCTTGTAATTCAAATAGGATTTTATATATTGCAGTTCTAACTTCACCCACAGTTCAAATTTCACTTGCTATAGTCAGTGTTTTGCACTTGATTCAGACAGTGATTTTCATGACACTTTGAGTACATACATTTCTTCCATCATGTCTATGACTAGCAACCTCAATCTGGAGGCATCTACTAAGCTAGACAACTCCAATTATGGCACATGGAAATATCGAATGGAGATTGTATTCTTGTACTTCAAGACAAATGGGAGTATGTCGATGGATCTACACCCAGACCATTGGACGATACAGCTAGCAGTAGCTATACTCCACCTATTGTCACAGCACTAGCAACGAGATCTACAGCAGGATCTCTAGCTACACAAATAGTTTCTGCATCTGTAGCAGATCCTGAGCTCAGGTAGAATGGGATAAGAAGGATAAGTACCCATATCATTTGATCAAGCAAAATGTGCAAGATGCGGAGATGTAGGATGCGGTGAGTGCTATTGATGGGCAGAAATGCCCAGGTGAGGACGGCCTCTCTAGAGCTTTCTTCACCACTTTTTGGGAGCAGATCTACCGACCCTTGCTCGTAGCCTTCCAGCACATCTTCTCTAGTGGGCAAATGCCAGAGAGCCTTGCGACAGGCCTGATTTGCCTCATCCCCAAAGGGGGGGACCGCCAAGAGATCAGACAGTGGCGCCCAATCACCCTCCTCCCGACCGCCTACAAAATCCTTGCCAAGATGATCAGCAATCGCATCCGCCCCCTGCTACACGACTTGATTCATGACACCCAGACTGGTTTTGTCCAAGATTGCAGCATCTTGGACAACATCTTCACTTTCTCAGAGGCGACGGAATGGACCCAGCACAGTGGTCAGCACCTTGCCATACTCCTTCTCGACTTTGAGAAGGCGTACGACAAGGTAGACTGGTCCTTCTTGGAAGGTACACTCGCTCGGTTCAGTTTCCCGGACGAGTGGATCAGAGATATTGCTAGCCTTTATAGATCGGCCTCCAGTCGGGTTATCATTAGCGGCAGGATGGGGGAGAGATTCACACTCGAGCGCTCGGTGCATCAAGGCTGTCCATTAGCGCCTTACCTCTTCCTATTTTTTGCGGAGGCCATGACACACTTCCTTCGATCTCGTACCACTGGTCTTCGCGGGATGCGTCTCCCTATTCGAGAGGATGCTGAGCTCCTGGACTCCGAGTATGCAGACGACATAGCCCTATATGTGCAGGATGATGTCGAGTCACTGGAGCGAGTGAGACTATCCCTAGAGATTTTTTGCCTTGCGGCTGGGGCGAAAATCAACTGGCATAAGTCAGTTGGTTTTCTTACAGATCCGAGAGCCACCAGCTCACAGTGGGGTATTTTCCTGGGGTTTCGCTGGATCCCCAGAGGACAGACGACACGTTACCTGGGATTCCAAGTAGGCCTGGACATCACACCGGCTCAGCAGTTCTTGCCGGTCCTAGCCTCCATACGATGGAAGCTTGCTTTCTGGAGCACGGCTCGGCTTTCCTTAGCAGGCAGGGCCCTTGTGGTCAACCAGGTCCTTCTTGCCACTGCTTGGTATGTGGCCTCTTGTTGGTGTTTTTCGAGGTCTTGTGTAGCCCAGCTGAGGAGACTGGTGCGGAACTTCCTATGGTCTGGTTCAGACGGTTCCGGCACCACCAGAGCTAGGGTCGCCTGGCAGACGGTCATTCTCCCCCAGGAAGAGGGCGGCCTTGGCATCATAGATCCAGAGCTGCAGAGTCAGGCACTTCTTGGCAAGCTAGTCATCCGCGGTCTGACCCCAGGAGGACAGATGTGGAAGCTCTTGCTTCAGCATGGTCTCAGTGGGTGTACTCCCCAGAGAGGGGGTGTTTGGCAGCCTTCTATTCGATGGATCTTCACTTCAGCTCCTTTGACTCAGCCCCGTTCCCCCTTCCTCCGTAGCCTCATTTCGGTCTGGAGGAAGTTGCGACACAGCCTTTCCCAGGTTCCCCCTAGCTGTCGAGAGGAGACAGACAGACAGCCCTTGATCTGGAGCAGCCAGGTGACAGATGATACAGGTCGTCAGCTTGGAGAGAGATCCCATATCCCTTGGGCGCTCTAGGCGCATGGGCCTGCGTGCTCATTCCGGGTTTGGAGGGACGTCTACAGTCGGATGAGCCCAGGCGAGCTGGCAGCAGTAGTAGGTACAGCACGTGGGATCCAGGCTCGGCGAGCGGAGATTGATGCTGCCATCCCTTCCCGGGAGATGAGAGGTGGCTAGGACAGTTCACTCCACGAGGCATTCCTTTGGTGGTGGCAGGCCTCTTCTCGGATTCTTCGGTACATTTCTTCTCCATCACTGATGACATTCGCCTACAGAGCAGAGAGGCCGTGATTGACCCCCAGCTTCCCTGGCAGCGCCTTCGCATTGTAGGGCTGCAAGGGAAGACTTGGCATATAGACCCTCTGATTACGCAGGACCAGGATTGGAGACTCTGGATATGGGAGGGCCGTTCCTTGTCAGAGGTGGAGTGGGACCCAGGGGAGTGGCTTTGGCCACCATCGAAAACCTCAGAGAACCCTACCCCCTTCTTTTCTTACAGTGCACGCACAGGTCGGCGTGCTCTTGGGGCTCTCCAGCGTGGGCTAGCCACACAGGCACATAGGTGGTATGCCCAGGGGATATCCTTGGTCTTTCTTCGCACTTTCTGGAAGACTCTTTGGGCTAGTTGGCGTCCGAGGAAGATCTCCTACTTCCTTTGGATGGTGGCACACAAGGGGCTTCCAGTTGGTAGCTGGCTGAGACAGATGGGGCAGGAGGGGCATTACCAGATGTGTCTTCTGGAGGAGGAGTCCCTGAAGCATTGCCTTTGGAGCTGCTCGCACGCGCAAGCGGTTTGGAAGGGAATCATGGGGATCTTAGCTAGGGCTACACCCGAGCTAGGACCGATCACTTGGGGAGCCGTTTGTTGGTGCAGCACTGAGCCGCGACATCACTTGGCCTATGAGTTCTCTAGACAGGATCCCGTCTTTTTCATCACGCAGGCCACTTGGGCATACATGGACAGCTTCCCATGGCATTTGACAGAGACAGATGCAGGAGCGATGCCTCAGCACCCAGTTTGGGAGATCATAGGGAGCATCACAAGCTGGCATATCTGGACTTCCAGATGCGCGCAGACTGTAGGAGCTCAGACTTCTTCTACCACCCAGACCCTCGCAGATATCTGGAGCACGATCATTCACACGCTCAAGGGTCAGTGGGATCAGATTCAGGGAGAGTCCCGGGCAGGGAAGGAAAAGAGACGATGTTTCCTTCACGACTGGGACCACCGGGAGTTATTCTTCCAGCACTCCACTCAGAGTCTTCAGTGGCATTACGCCCCTCCACTGTGGCTGTTTGTCCACTCTCCGACGATTATGCCCTAGGAGGCTTGTATTTAGCATTTTGACTTCTCAGGCTGAATCCGTTTTGTGATTACAGCCCGCTGGCCTTCAGGCCTTCTTGTACTCTCACTTTCAAGTAATATAATTAGCACTACTTTTTGCGCAAAAAAAAAAGTCCTACAAGGCATTAAAAGGCGCATGTAGGAGTTTACGATCTCTCATGGAACAATGAAGTTCCACATAGGAGTTTTGTGGTCCCTTAGGGGATTTGATCCATCTCCCACAAGGGATTTGAAGTCCAATGGAGAAGTTCACATGTCCCTTATGGGATTTCATCATATCCCATAAGGCCCTTATCAAAGGTAGCAGGTTTTCAGATCTACTAGGTATCAACACGTGTCTTTTGAATGATCCTTGCCTTTTGTGGGCCTTTTGTCAATATATTCAAAACTTATGAAATAAAGTACAATTGTATTCATATCT
This sequence comes from Dipteris shenzhenensis, assembly GCF_047967505.1. Lineage (NCBI taxonomy): Eukaryota > Viridiplantae > Streptophyta > Polypodiopsida > Gleicheniales > Dipteridaceae > Dipteris > Dipteris shenzhenensis. The sequence continues at coordinate 48,090,923 of NC_141599.1, forward strand.
AAAGTCTATCTGATACATGCGCAATATGGTATGTCCACTCCCACAACTAATACAATTGTAATATGCTCTGTCCACTACCACAAATGATACAACTGTAATCTACCTTGTGCACTGATACAACTTTCCAATCTACTTGCAAATTTTATACTTTGATCGCTTCTTCAATTGTAGGGTTGTTGTGAGTGTAAAATGGCATGTGAGTAAATGGATTGAGTCCGATTAGGAACTAGTCACAAAATTTTGAGCATGGCTTTGATTGGTTTTTTTGGAGTTCTCTCCTCTAAGGATAATCTAATCTATGCTATTCTAGACTACACCAACTGTCCAATTGAATAAAAGCAAGAAATAATATATTTTCCTTTCTTCCTTTTAGTATGGAGCATACCTCTCTCTCTCTCTCTCTCTCTCTCTCTCTCTCTCTCTCTCTCTCATGCTCTCTCGCATGCTACCGTAGCAGCACGCCAATTATAGGCACACACACACTCTCTCTCTCTCTCTCTCACACACACACACACTCCCCATTGGGGACCTTTGATCTCTAGGGGTGTATCCTATAGGACTTGACAATACTTGTTATTATTGCTTTCTCCATAATGCTTTTTATTAGTGATCATGGAACTAGCATAGTGGAATTGATGGAGGAACATGGCAAAACCATCATTGATTTATTGTTATGAACTTTACCCACTAATAGAGGAAAGTTATACTTTTTATTATGCTTAAAAAGACGTAATTATTACTAGTAGGTGCCTTTATTTTGTACCTAGGAGTTAAAAAAACAATTGTCATATAGGAAAGAGATAAGACAAAAGTACCATGAATATTGTGGGTCATGAAAAGGTCCCCCACTATGTTCCTTGGGTAATGGGAGCATTGATGAGGAGAAGATCTCGGAGGTAGACATCTCCATGTGAACACAAGTGAAAAATGGACTATATACATCCCATGCGGTTACGTGACTTAATAGTTTGTATTAATGAGAGACAGATTTAGGATGACAGAGGGGAGATACTAGATGTAGGATGTACAAGCAAGCGTGAGGAGCATGGGATAGAACAATAAACAAGGAAAATGAACCCTGAGTGGCATCAGAATTTGCATTGATTGTGATGACCACAAACTAGCAGTAATGCAAGTGCCACTACACACACAGGTATGGATTCCCTCTCGTTTCCATCTTGGATGACTATCGAACACACATACAAATCAAGAAGCTTGGGAATTTCTACACCACATGAAGGGGAGCGCAAGTAATAGGCGGCACTAATAGCAAGGGAGATTTGAGGAGAAGGAAGCGCCATTGGAGACATTGAGCACCCCTTCACGACCGGGCCTTGGAGGGCTCCCAAACATAGCGAGACCCAGGTAAGTTCACCTGCACCCCATCAATCCGGTGGATGTTTTGTACACTGTCGCAGAATGCAGAGTTTCGATGGCTAGCTAACGAGTAGAACAATAACCATGCCTACCGCCCAAACTCGTGAGCCAAAATGGGAGACAATGGGCTCTGTTAAGCCCTCCCTTAAGCTGTCTACCATTATCTTCTTCACGGTTCGTGGCCTGCAAGCTGCTACTCATTTTGTGCTCATGGAGCAGATCATGTACTTTAGCTCCTTCCCTGTGTTCACGTAGCTATTTGGATTGCGCATGTGCTTGTACAACTCCATGCTTGATGGCTCATCTGTGTAGACTCGATAGTTCTACATTCCCTTGGGTTGAATATGTGCTTCGGTATATAGTCCACAACCCCCTGTTGACTGAAGACTAGCCCGCATGAGAGGATAGAATTGTCCACACATGGATCGTTATTGGCTCTCGTCATCATTGAGATACTATTGGAGGAAAGAAGAATCACGTAGGTCCAATTGATCGGCTCTCATGAACACGACGGACTTCGATATCAACCCTCTAGCCTCCTCACGTAGCGAGCGCCATACCTTCTACTAGTAACCTGTGTTTTCTTATAATACCGTGGTCTTGAAAGTGGAGGAGATGAAATATGGTTACGAGGGAACGTGTCCGAGCAAGTTTACGTAACCTCGTTGCACCACAAAACTTGAGGAAGAAAGCTCTGTGCTATGTCCCTCTACCTTAGCAAACAAGATAAGCGGAGTCTGTGGCAAGTCCACTGAAGTATCTTGGTTGTGAAGATACTCTGAGATATCGAAGCTCTAAGAACTCGGTTGTGCACCCACATTGCATTTTGCTCACCGTGGATTACCAGAGCATTTGGTAGCTTTTAAGAAGATTATTTGCATTCCATATACTCGCCATGCAGACCTACTATTGACTGTCGAGTAATAGCTTATGGACGCTGGTGGTAACGCTACATATTCTACTTTTACTAGATTTCGGCTTGAAGAGACCTCCATATTACCGTGCGAGCAAGAAGATTATGAGCCAAACTGAGTGCTAGATCATTGAATGATGATAGCATAAGTACTAACGTTCTCACTTTGGAAACAACGATATGACTCTACTCCTGCTCTATTTTACATAGGACCCGTAATGAGTGAATTCTCACTGCTCTTTTACATACTATGTGTTATGACCTATGGGAGAGCTTGATTCTATAGTGCTTTGATGCTTGAGAATTACAGATTATATATTAAACTCCAAATATCGATGCAAAATAGGATTTAGAATGGTACATATCTAGATGCGCTAAAGCTTTGCATCGGAAATGGAACGAGAAGAGCGGAAAGAATTTGGATCTTTGGGAGACAACGCATAGATCTAAAGTTCCATATAGATTTGGAGCATAGATCTAAAGTTCCATATAGATTTGGAGCACTTGACTTAATTAAACTTAAGTATAGATAAGAGCTGTCTTGAGGATTTCAACGAGGAGACGGCCATTATGTGCCTTATGTTAGTCTCCTAAAAAAGTTTAGAACTAGTTTGCTAAGCAACAAGAGGATTTCAACAAGAGTCTCATTATATGCCTTATGTTATTTCTATTAAAAAGTTTAGAACAAATTTTCTAGTGAATTGTATATGGAAAGGAAGTTTTTACACCCTTAGCCAGATATTATTTGTTTGCTAGAATTAAAAATGGTTGGGCTAGATGTAGAAATCTAGACTTTGACTATCTATCTCTAACCAAGCTCACAATGTGGCCATTATGACTATATCTCATGAGAACTTGTATAGTAACACGTACACTTTACACTTTATGCTATGATATTTTAAACTTTACACTTTATACTTTGATTAATCAAAAAGGCCATCATTTCTCATTTATTTGCCATGAGTCAATAACTTGTTATAATTTGGAAAATTGGACTTGGAATGGGACCATGGCCTTATAGCATGGAGTCTCTCCTTTGATATTGGTAATTAGAAAATGCCTATAAAAAATCAAGAAAAGGTATAAGTACACGGAGGTTATATCTGGATTTTTCGACCTTGGGAATTCCCTTGGACTTGGTTGGAACTCCCATATTATGGTTTGTTTGAGATTCCCACTTATTACTTGGATTTCACTAACATTTTATATATATTTCTTCATATCTTTAAGTGCCGACCTCTCATTACTATTGAATAGTAAAATGCCAGGATTTGATTATGCTAATGTAGATTGAGTGACACGGATAACAACTGTGTGCCGACATTGAAGCTTGTAGTCCCACAATTCATAGTGTACATGTTCTAACGTGCTATGTTTGTGGATGGATGCAAGTGAGTCAGCATACCTCTCCATCAGATTTGCATTGGAAATTCTAAGGCAAAAAGATGGTGTTCGTACACTACAATAGATTATCTTCAAGTACTAGTAAATATGACTGAACATTCTAGTGGAAACGAACCACCATTATTTTTGTACTTTTTGCAATGTTCTGAAATGAATGTGAGTATAAAAATTGACTTTCACTTTGTAACTTGATCAGAAGGAACGATATGATATGAATTATTCTCACTTAGGCAGTATTAAGAGAGTGGTTAGCAATGGATTACTCTCATTAAATGTTTGAAAAGGGCAAGAGCGGATTTTTGCAATTGATTTATTTTGACATTGGAAACTGGTCTAGTAGTGTACTAGGATAGTTGTTTAATAAGCAAAACAAACACACATACACACACACTTATTATATGTTTTCATGAATACACATACACACTTATTTTTTCTTCTATACTATACGTTGAATGACACATGACCTATATATTTATTCAAAGGTTCAACAACTCCAAAGGGTAGCTAATTGATGATAACTTGATAATTACATGAAATTAACCCTTTCCAAAGGGAAAAAAATGCATTGTATTGACTCTAGAGTATTGTTGAATTAGGGATAATTTTTGCCTTGTTATAAAAGGGAAATCATAAAGAAAATATGTTAAAAGAGGCTTTTAAAAGAAGAAAATGTACTATGATCACGGGGGTATTGGGTAAAGAATGGGTCGCTTGATATGTAAAGTCTTGAAGGCCAATATTCATTGGACAATTAATTATCGATTGCTTAGTCTTTGTGTAAATATCCCTAAGCCAGTGGGGATATTCCGTCCTTCCGATCACGCCGACCACGTGGCAACTATTTTCCCACCGATCATCACCATACATCCATCACCCCCACCGGTGCCATTTTCTTATTTTGTTGATCGTCGCTAAAAGGTTACACCATCACCCATCGCCAAAACTATACTACACCGCCCGTTGCTACACCTGTAGCCCACTGACCGATGCTATAGTGTTACCCCACCAACATGTGCTGTACCTCTGGGGTAGCCAAGGAATTAACAAAAATTTCTAGAACCTCAATTTTGCTTAGGTGTCCCTAGCCAAAGGCACCCCACATGCACTTGAGGTCCGATGGATTTTGCCAAAGGGTCCAGTGTAAGAGGAAAGTGCTTCTAGCTATGCTCAGCCCACCCATGCCTGTAAACTCATTAAGGACGCAGTTCCATATCAACTGATAGTAGCAAGCCAACTCTACCGCATGGGTAAGGATGGCATACTACAAAGGTTCATATGCAAACATGAATACATCGAGGTGCTTGAAGAAGACCACTCAGGAATCGCAGGAGACCATTTTGCCAATGAGGTTATAGCACGTAAAGTGCTGCAAGCTGGTCTCTGGTGGCCAACCCTCTTCGGATATGCGGCCAAATTCATCAAACACTATGACCGCTACCAGCGCATCCAAATCCCCCACAGGAAAAACATGATGCCCCTGACCGGGATCCTGGCTAATCAACCCTTCGAGAAGTGGGCATCAATTTCATTGGTCCCATAAGCCCAGCTTCTGCTAAGGGAACCAGGGCACGATACATCATCCTAGCTACTGACTACTTCACCAAGTGGGTAGAAGGAAGGGCCACGGTAAAGGCTGATGCAAGATCCACCGCCAAGTTCTTATATGAACAAGTCATCACGCGGTTTGGATGCCTGTTGGAGTTAGTCAGTGACCAAGGAACCCACTTCCTCAATGAAACCATAGCAATCCTAACAAGCAAGTTTATGATCATTCATAGGAGGTCAATGCCATATTATCCTAAAGCAAATGGCTTGGCTGAAAGCTCCAACAAAACTTCCTATAAGATTATCACATGTACGGTAGAAGCCAATCATACCGACTGGGCACATAAGCTCCTAGCAGCATTATGGGCCCACAGGACCTCCTACAAGGTGGCAACACATTGTAGCCCCTTCAAGTTATCCTTTGGGGTAGAGGCAATAATGCCAAGGTAGTATGTAGTGCCTAGCCTCCGTTTGGCTATAAAGGAAAGACTCACTAAAAACATGCTAGCCGAAAGGCTAGTTGACCTTGAAAAGTTAGAGGAGACAAGGTTGCAAGCAGCCTACGCTCTCCAAGTAGAAAAGGCCCAACGTAAAAAATGGTTTGATCACAACCTCAAGAAGAAGGACCTAGTAGAAGGAGACTTGGCACTCCTATACCGTGTCCACAACACCAAACGTAAGCTTAAGTACCAAGGTATGGGTCCTTACTGCATAGTTGAGATCACCCCCCAAGGGGCATGCCAAAGCGACCTAAATGGAAGCAAATTGAAAAGATACTATAGACCACTCACTATCCCTACCCTTCAAGCCATGCATAGAGAAAAAGAGCTCAAGTTGAGGTGTTAGATATCCTCAATGCCCCACCCACAGGGGATTCACTAGTAGTAATAAGGAGACAACACCTATTTCATTAATTTTGGACTTTTTCTGTTGTTTTTGGACGAAGCCCAAAAATCCTTCCCAAATGACTTTGTGAAAATATCCTTCCCAAATCAAAATTTTACTTTATGAAAATATTCTTCCCAAATCAAAAGTTCACTTTGTAGCACTATCATATTCACATAAAAATATTGTTTTTTCAATCTATACTTTTGCACCAACATGCAAGAATTTGAATTACGAACAAATGTGAGGAGAAGAAGTGCATAAATACAGATAACAACGTGCACGAGGAACAAAAACGGTCATACATATGCATGAAGAGAAAGCGAATCCAGGCAGATCCAAAAAAGCAACCAAAGAGGAAGAGAGTAATGAAGGAGGAGAACATGTTAAATGCATTGGGATATCTATGTTGCAAGCGAAGATGTATGCGCTTCATTGATCTTGCAGACATCAGGGAATGTAGAGGACATGGCCCACTCTGAAGCTTCCCAGAAACGAGAAAATGTTATAAAAAATGCTTCTGCTATGCACAAATCCCATCTGCTATTGTGCCCATCGGATATGCTTTGCATTGTGGATCAAGCATAAAACACCGTTTTTGCCTTAGTGTCATGCACAACCATATAAAAACACGGTCCTAGGTGTGTTATTCAAACAAGTACTTATCAGATGGGGGCTCCACTTTGCACGCAAGTCCGTTTCAACTAGGTTGAGGTGTGTGCAAAGTATTGTCACCATCAGATATGCTTTGCATGGCCGATCACGCATTATATGTACACCATTTTTCCCCTAGTGATATGCACATCCACAAAAAAACACGCCCTTAGGTGTGTTATCTGACCAAGTACTTATCGGATGGGTGTGCCTCTTTGAGAAAATTTTAATACCACCTAGGTTGAGGCGTAGGAAAAGTGTTATGCCCATCGGATATCCTTTTCATGGTCGATCGAGCATTAAATACTATTTTTGCTCGTGTCATGCACATCTGTAAAAAAACACGCTGCTAGGTATGTTATCCGATCAAACACTTATGGGATGGGTGTGCCACTTTGCATGTAAGTCAATTCCACCTAGTTGAAGGTGTGTGCAAAGTATTGTGCCTATCGGATATGCTTTGCATTGTCGATCAAGCATAAAACACCGTTTTTGCATTAGTGTCATGCACAACCATGAAAAAACACGGTCTTAGGTGTGTTAATCAAACAAGTACTTATCGGATGGGAGCTCCAGTTTGCACGCAAGTCCGTTTCAACTAGGTTGAGATGCGTGCAAAGTATTCTCACCATCGGATATGCTCTGCATGGTCGATTACGCATTATACAATGTTTTTCCCCTAGTGATATGCACATCCGCAAAAAAACACGCCCTTAGGTATGTTATCTGACCAAGTACTTATCGGATGGGTGTGCCTCTTTGAGAACATTTCAATACCACCTAGGTTAAGGCGTGGGAAAAGTATTGTGCCCATCGGATATGCTTTGCATGGTCGATCGAGCATTAAATACCATTTTTGCCTTAGTGTCATGCACATCCATAAAAAAACACGCTCCTAGGTGGGTTATCCGATCAAGTACTTATGCGATGGGAATGCCAATTTGCATGTAAGTCAATTCCACCTAGTTGAAGGTGTGTGCAAAGTGTTGTGGCCATCGGATATGCTTTGCATTGTGGATCAAGCATAAAACACCGTTTTGGCCTTAGTGTCATGCACAACCATATAAAAACACAGCCCTAGGTGTGTTATTCAAACAAGTACTTATCGGATGGGGGCTCCACTTTGCACGCAAGTTCATTTCAACTATGTTGAGGTGCGTGCAAAGTATTGTCACCATAGAATATGCTTTGCATGGTCAATCACGCATTATACACCATTTTTTCCCTAGTGATATGCACATCCGTAAAAAAACACGCCCTTAGGTGTGTTATCTGACCAAGTACTTATCGGATGGGTGTGCCTCTTTGAGAACATTTCAATACCACCTAGTTTTAGGCATAGGAAAAGTGTTGTGCCCATCGGATATCCTTTGCATGGTCAATCGAGCATTAAATACTATTTTTGCTCTAGTGTCATGCACATCCATAAAAAAACACGCTGCTAGGTATGTTATCCAATCAAGCACTTATGGGATGGGAGTGCCACTTTGAATATAAGTCAATTCCACCTAGTTGAAGGTGTGTGCAAAGTATTGTGGCCATCGGATATGCTTTGCATTGTCGATCAAGCATAAAACACCATTTTTGCCTTAGTGTCATGCACAACAATGAAAAAACATGGTCCTAGGTGTGTAAATCAAACAAGTACTTATCTGATGGGGGCTCCACTTTGTATGCAAGTCCTCTTCAACTAGATTGAGGTGTGTGCAAAGTATTTTCACCATTAGATATGCTTTGCATGGCCGATCACGCATTATACACCGTTTTTTCCCTAGTCATATGCACATCCGCAAAAAAACACGCCCTTAGGTGTGGTATTTGACCAAGTACTTATCGGATGGGTGTGCCTCTTTGAGAACATTTCAATACCACCTAGGTTGAGGCGTAGGAAAAGTGTTGTGCCCATCGGATATCCTTTGCATGGTCGATCGAGCATTAAATACTATTTTTGCTCTAGCATCATGCACATATGAAGAAAACACACTGCGAGGTATGTTATCTGATCAAGAACTTATGGGATGGGTGTGCCACTCTGCATGTAAGTGAATTCCATTTAGTTGAAGGTGTGTGCAAAGTATTGTGCCCATCGGATATGCTTTGCATTGTCGATCAAGCATAAAACACCATTTTTGCCTTAGTGTCATGCACAACCATAAAAAAACACGGTCCTAGGTGTCTTAATCAAACAAGTACTTATCGGATGGGGGCTTCACTTTGCACACAAGTCCGTTTGAATTAGGTTGAGATGCGTGCAAAGTATTTCACCATCGGATATGCTCTGCATGGTCGATTATGCATTATACAACATTTTTTCGGTAGTGATATGCACATCCGCAAAAAAACACGCCCTTAGTATGTTATCTCACCAAGTACTTATCGGATGGGTGTGTCTCTTTGAGAACATTTCAATACCACCTCGGTTAAGGCATAGGAAAAGTATTGTTCCCATTGGATATGCTTTGCATGGTCGATCGAGCATTAAATACCATTTTTCCCTTAGTGTCATGCACATCCGTAAAAAAACACGCTGCTAGGTATGTTATCCGATCAAGTACTTGTGCGATGGGAATGCCACATTGCATGTAATTCAATTCCACCTAGTTGAAGGTGTGTGCAAAGTATTGTGCCCATCGAATATGGTTTGCATCGTGGATCAAGAATAAAACACCGTTTTTGCCTTAGTGTCATGCACGACCATTTAAAAAACACGGTCCTAGGTGTGTTATTCAAACAAGTACTTATCGGATGGGGGCTCCACTTTGCATGCAAGTCCAAAGTATTGTCACCATCGGATATGCTTTGCATGGCCGATCACGCATTATATGCCATTTTTCCCCAAGTGATATGCACATCCGCAAAAAAACACGCCCTTAGGTGTGTTATCCGACCAAGTACTTATCAGATGGGTGTGCCTCTTTGAGGACATTTCAATACCACCTAGGCTGAGGTGTAGGAAGAGTGTTGTGCCCATCGGATATCCTTTGCATGGTCGATCGAGCATTAAATACTATTTTTGCTCTAGTGTCATGCACATCCGTAAAAAAACACGCTGCTAGGCATGTTATCTGATCAAGCACTTATGGGATGGCCGTGCCACTTTGCATGTAAGTCAATTCCACCTAGTTGAAGGTGTGTGCAAAGTATTGTGCCCATCGGATATGCTTTGCATTGTCGATCAAGCATAAAACACCGTTTTTGCCTTAGTGTCATGCACAACCATGAAAAAACACGGTCCTAGGTGTGTTAATCAAACAAGTACTTATCAAATGGGGGCTCCAGTTTGCACCCAAGACCATTTCAACTAGGTTGAGATGTGTGCAAAGTATTGTCACCATCAGATATGCTCTGCATGGTCGATTACGCATTACACAACGTTTTTCCCGTAGTGATATGCACATCCGCAAAAAAACACGCCCTTAGGTATGTTATCTGACCAAGTACTTATCGGATGGGTGTGCCTCTTTAAGAACATTTCAATACCACCTAGGTTAAGGGGTAGGAAAAGTATTGTGCCCATCGGATATGCTTTGCATGGTCGATCGAGCATTAAATACCATTTTTGCCTTAGTGTCATGCACATCCGTAAAAAAACACGCTGCTAGGTGTGTGCAAAATATTGTCACCATCGGATAAGCTTTGCATGGTCGATCATGCATTATACACTGTTTTTTCCCTAGTGATATGCACATTCGTAAAAGAACACGCCCTTAGGTGTGTTATCTGACCAGGTACTTATCGGATGGGTGTGCCTCTTTGAGAACATTTCAATACCACCTAAGCTGAGGCATAGGAAAAGTGTTGTGCCCATCCGATATCCTTTGCATGGTCGATCGAGCATTAAATACTATTTTTGCTCTAGTGTCATGCACATCCGTAAAAAAACATGCTGGTAGGTATGTTATCCAATCAACCACTTATGGGATGGGAGTGCCACTTTGCATATAAGTCACTTAAACCTAGTTGAAGGTGTGTGCAAAGTATTGTGTCCATCGGATATGCTTTGAATTGTCGATCAAGCATAAAACTCTGTTTTTGCCTTAGTGTCATGCACAACCATGAAAAAACACGGTCCTAGGTGTGTTAATCAAAGAAGTACTTATCGGATGGGGGCTCCACTTTGCACGCAAGTCCGTTTCAACTAGGTTGATATGCATGCAAAGTATTTTCACCATCAGATATGCTCTGCATGGTCGATTACACATTATACAACGTTTTTCCGGTAGTGATATGCACATCGGCAAAAAAACACGACCTTAGGTAAGTTATCTGACCAAGTACTTATCCGATGGGTGTACCGCTTTGAGAACATTTCAATACCACCTAGGTTAAGGTGTAGGAAAAGTATTGTGCCCATTGGATATGCTTTTCATGGTCGATCGAGCATTAAATACCATTTTTGCCTTAGTGTCATGCACATCCATAAAAAAACACGCTGCTAGGTGTGTTATCCGATCAAGTACTTATGCGATGGGAATGTCACTTTGCATGTAATTCAATTCCACCTAGTTAAAGTTGTGTGCAAAGTATTGTGCCCATCGGATATGCTTTGCATTGTGGATCAAGCATAATACACCGTTTTTGCCTTAGTGTAATGCACAATCATAAAAAAACATGGTCCTAGGTGTGTTATTCAAACAAGTACTTATCAGATGGGGGATCCATTTTGCACGCAAGTATATTTCAACTAGGTTGAGGTGCGTGCAAAGTATTGTGGCCATCGGATATGCTTTGCATGGCCGATCATGCATTATACATCGTTTTTCCCCTAGTGATATGCACATCCGTAAAAAAACACACCCTTAGGTGTGTTATCTGACCAAGTACTTATCGGATGGGTGTGCCTCTTTGAGAACATTTTAATACCACCTAGGTTGAGGCATACGAAAAGTGATGAGCCCATCGGATATCCTTTGCATGATCGATCGAGCAATAAATACTATTTTTGCTCTAGTGTCATGCACATCCGTTAAAAAATACGCTACTAGGTATGTTATCCGATCAAGCACTTATGGGATGGGAGTGCCACTTTGTAGGTAAGTCAATTTCACCTAGTTGAAGGTGTGTGCAAAGTATTGTGCCCATCGGATATGCTTTGCATTGTCGATCAAGCATAAAACACCGTTTTTGCCTTAGTTTTCTGCACAACCATGAAAAAACACGGTCCTAGGTGTGTTAATCAAACAAGTACTTATCAGATGGGGGCTTCAGTTTGCACGCAAGTCCGTTTCAACTAGATTGAGATGCATGCAAAGTATTGTCACCATCAGATATGCTCTGCATGGTCGATTACGCATTATACAACATTTTTCCCGTAGTGATATGCACATACGCAAAAAAACATGCCCTCAGGTATGTTATCTGACCAAGTACTTATCAGATGGGTGTGCCTCTTTGAGAACATTTCAATACCACCTAGGTTAAGGCGTAGGAAAAGTATTGTGCCCATCGGATATGCTTTGCATGGTCAATTGAGCATTAAATACCATTTTTGCCTTAGTGTCATGCACATCCGTAAAAAAACACGCTGCTAGGTGTGTTATCCGATCAAGTACTTATGCGATGGGAATGACACTTTGCATGTAAGTCAATTCCACCTAGTTGAAGGTGTGTGCAAAGTATTGTGCTCATCGGATATGCTTTGCATTGTCGATCAAGCATAAAAGACCATTTTTGCCTTAGTGTCATGCACAACAATATAAAAACACTGCTGTAGGTGTGGTATTCAAACAAGTACTTATCGGATGGGGGCTCCACTTTGCACGCAAGTCCGTTTCAACTACGTTGAGGTGCATGCAAAGTATTGTCACCATCGGATATGCTTTGCATGGTCGATCACGCATTATACACCATTTTTTCCCTAGTGATATGCACATCTACAAAAAAACACGCCCTTAGGTGTGTTATCTGACCAAGTACTTATCGGATGGGTGTGCCTCTTTCAGAACATTTCAATACCACCTAGGTTGAGGTGTAGGAAAAGTGTTGTGCCCATCGGATATCCTTTGCATGGTCGATCGAGCATTAAATACTATTTTTGCTCTAGTGTCATGCACATCCATAAAAAAGCACAATGCTAGGTATGTCATCCGATCAAGCGCTTATGGGATGGGAGTGCCACTTTGCATGTAAGTCAATTTTACCTAGTTGAAGGTGTGTGCAAAGTATTGTGCCCATCAGATATGCTTTGCATTGTCGATCAAGCATAAAACACCGTTTTTGCCTTAGTGTCATGCACAACCATGAAAAAACACGGTCCTAGGTGTGTTAATCAAACAAGTACTTATTGGATGGTGGCTCCACTTTGCACGCAAGTCCATTTCAACTACGTTGAGGTGTGTGCAACGTATTGCACCATCGAATATGCTTTGCATGGTCGATCACGCATTATACACCGTTTTTTCCCTAGTGATATGCACATTCGCAAAAAAACACGCCCTTAGGTGTGTTATCTGACCAAGTACTTATCGGATGGGTGTGCCTCTTCGAGAACATTTCAATATCACCTAGGTTGCGGTGTAGGAAAAGTGTTCTGCCCATCGGATATCCTTTGCATGGTCGATCGAGCATTAAATACTATTTTTGCTCTCATGTCATGCACATCCGTAAAAAAACACGCTGCTAGGTATGTTATCCGATTAAGCATTTATGGGATGGGCATGCCACTTTGCATGTAAGTCAATTCCACCTAGTTGAAGGCGTGTGCAAAGTATTGTGCCCATCGGATATGCTTTGCATTGTCGATCAAGCATAAAACACCGTTTTTGCCTTAGTGTCAAGCACATTTGTAAAAAAACACGGTTCTAGGTGTGTTATTGGATCAAGTAGGATCAAGTACTTATCTAACCAACATGCCACTTTTCATGCAACTCAATAACACCTAGGTTGAGGTGGGTGCAAAGTATTGTGCCCACCGGATGTACTTTGCATGGTATATCACGTATTAAACTTTGTTTGTGCCTCAATGTCATGCACAACCATAAAAAATCACGGTTTTAGGTGTGTTATCTGACCAACTACTTATCAGATGGGTGTACCATTTTGCATGCAATGCAATAACACAACTCTTGAGACTCATGCAAAGTATTGTGCCCATCGGATATGCTTTGCATTGATGAACAAGCATTAAACACTGTTTTGGCCTTAGTGTCATGCACAACCGTCAAAAAACGCGGTCCTAGATGTGTTATTCGACTAAGTACTTATGGGATGGGCACGCCACTTTGCATGTAAGTCAATAATACCTAGGTTGAGATGTGTGCAAAGTATTGTGTTTTTATTAATTCTTTATGTAGATTTTTTTAAAAAGATTTGAAGAGAGAGAAAGAAAGAAAGAGAGAGAGGAACTAGAGAGAGAGAAAGTTTAGAGAGAAGGAGAGAAGCCTTGGAGGCCGCGACCTCCAGGAGGAAGAGGGAAGTGGAGGGGGATGAGAGGGAGGAGCCAAGGAGGGAGGGAGGAGCGACGGAAGAGGGGAGGGAGGAAGAGGGAGAGAGGGAGGGAGGAGCAGAGGTAGGGGGAGAGAGGGAGGGCGGTAGGAGGAGGGAGGAAGAGGGAAGGAGGAAGGGGGGACTGGAGGGAGGGGGGGCGGCGTTGAGAGGGGGGGCGGCGTCGAGAGGAGAGGGAGGACGGTTGGGAGGGGCAGCGGCGAGAGGGGGCAAGGCGGGGAGGGATGGGAGGAGGGGGAGGGAGGTGGGGGCGGCGTCGAGAGGAGGGGGGGCAGGGTCGAGAGGCGGGGGTGGCGAGGGGGGGCGGCATCCAGAGGAGGGGGGGCGGGGTCGAGAGGGGGGGCGAGGGGAGTCCTAGCAGCCACGACCACCAGGACGGGAGGGAGGGGAGGGAGGCGAGAGGGGAGGGAGGGGATGGAGGGGGGGTCCCGGCAGCTGCGGCCACCAGGACGGGAGGGAGGGGAGGGAGGCGGGAGGGAGGGAGATTGAGAGGGGAGGGAGGGGTGGGGGGGAGTCCTGGCGGCCGTGACCGCCAGGATGGGAGGGAGGCGGGAGGGAGGGGGAGAGAGAGGGGAGAGAGGGGAGGGAGGGGTGGGGGGGTCCTGGCGATCGTGGCCACCAGGACGGGCGGGAGGGGAGGGAGGCAGTAGGGAGGGAGAGAGAGAGAGGGGAGGGAGGGCATGGAGGGGGGGGGTCCTGGCGACCGTGGCCGCTAGGACAGGAGGGAGGGGAGGGAGGCGGAAGGGAGGGAGATTGAGAGGGGAGGGAGGGGTGAGGGGGAGTCCTGGCGGCCGCGGCCGCCAGGATGGGAGGGAGGCGGGAGGGAGGGAGAGAGAGAGGGGAGGGGAGGGAGGGGGGGTCTTGGTAGCCGCGGCCGCCAGGACGGGAGGGAGGCGGGAGGGAGGGACAGAGAGAGGGGAGGGAGGGGAGGGAGGGGTCCTAGCAGCCACGGCTGCCAGGACGGGAGGGAGGGGTGGGAGGGGGGAGGGAGGGAGAGAGAGAGGGGAGGGAGGGAGGGGAGGGAGGGGGGGGTCCTAGCAGCCACAGCCACCAAGACAGGAGGGAGGGACGGCAACGGGAGGTGGCATCGAGAGGAGGGGCGGCCGGGTCGGGAGGGAGGGAGAGGGGGGGTCTTGGCGACCGCGGCCGCTAGGACGAGAGGGAGGGGAGGGAGGCAGGACGGAGAGAGAGAGAGAGGGGAGGGGAGGGAGGGGGGTCCTGGCAGCCACAGCCGCCAGGACGGGAGGGAGGGGAAGGAGGCAGGAGGGAGGGAGAGAGAGAGGGGAGGGAGGGGGGAGGGGGTCCTGGCGGCCGCGGCCGCTAGGACGAGAGGGAGGGGAGGGAGGCAGGAGGGAGGGAGAGAGAGAGGGGAGGGAGGGGTGGGGGGGAGTCCTGGCGGCCGCGGCCGCCAGGGTGAGAGGGAGGGGAGAGGAGGGAGGGGAGGGAGAGAGAGAAAGGGGGAGGCATTCTTGGCAGCCGCGGCCACCAGGTGAGAGGGAGGGGAGGGAGAGAGAGAGAGAGGGGGGAGAGAGAGAGGAGGGAGGAGAGGGAGAGAGAAAGCGAGAGGAGGGAGGGGAGAGGAGGGAGGGGAGGGGGGGTCCTGGCAGCCGCTGTTGCCAGGGTGAGAGGGAGGGGAGAGGAGGGAGCAGAAGGAGAGAGAGGGGAGAGGAGGGAGGGGAGGGAGAGAGAGAGAGAGGGGGGGGGAGGGAGAAAGAGAGTGAGGGGAGGGAGAGAGAAAGCGAGAGAGAGAGTGAGGGGGGGGAAGTTATGGGAGCGAGAGAGAGTGAGGGAGAGAGAAAGCGAGAGAGAGAGTGAGAGGTTAGGAAGGTATGGGACTAGAGAGAGAGAGATATGCGACTAGAGAGGGAGCTCCATCGCATAGAGAGGGAGCTCCATTAGAGAGAGAGAGAGCCCACTACATAGAGAAGAGGAGTAGAGGGAGAGAGGTCGAATTCTTACAAGAGCGACAAATAAGATTTGACTTAGGAAAAGAATGAAAGGGACTTACGAGAAGAAAGTATCAAGAAGAATGTTGAACACAAATTTGGAGTCTTACAACTAAGAGTAGAACTATCACGAGCTCTTCAACACAAAATTGAATTCTTACAACTAAAAGTAGAACTATCATGAGCAAGAGCGACAAATAAGATTTGACTTACTATCACGAGCAAGAGCGACAAATAAGATTTGACTTACGAGAAGAATGAAAGAGACTTACGAGAAGAAAGTATCAAGAAGAATGTTGAACATAAATTTGAATTCAAAAGGAACGTACGAGAAGAAAGTATCAAGAAGAATGTTGAACACAAATTTGAATTCAAATTTATAATGAATTCAAATTTCCCTCTCTTTTTTAAAAATTCAAATTTATGCGTGGGAGGAGTGGGCTAGTTTTTCTTATATATACTCTTCTTTCCATT
>NC_141599.1:48110063-48187563 GCF_047967505.1 Dipteris shenzhenensis
GAGAGAGTTTTATATATTTACATGTTTTATATTATACTTTTAAAAAATTATAAAAGAGTGAATTTATGGTTTGTTTTGAAGGTGAGATAATATTTTGATATATATTCATCTTTTAAATTGAAAAATGTTAACTTTTCTTTAGATACTTGTTCTTCATTTCTCTCACATGCAGGTTTAGCCTCTACATCAAAACCCCTTCTTTTGCATATTTAAGCCTCTTAAACCCCAGCACATTAAAATGAACACAGAAAAAGAAATTATTTATTGCTTTTCTTCGCTTTGATGGTTGGTTTAGCATAGTTTAGCATAGATTAGATTGCCTTAGAGGAGAGACAATTCTCCAAGTTGCCAATCGAAGCCATGCTCAAATTTTTCTAACTAGTTCCTAATCGTTGTCAGTCCCTTTGCTCACATGCAGTTTAACACTCATAACATGCTGTTAAATAAGACCTTTTACCATTTACCAAGAAGTTTATAAGTGGGTAGATTGCATGAGCAGATATCAGTGGACAAATTACATATATCAGTGGATAGATTACATGTCATGGGACATATTGGAGCTTGATCATTATTGGTTATTTTTATTGCATTTGTATAAATATTTAAGCTCATTTATTGTCATAAAAAACCTTGTAAAGCCTTCTAGGCTATTTTTTACATTTATTATCATATGAAGCGCCTTGTAATAAACCCGACCATCCCGACCATTCACTATTTAACAAGTATCAGTGGGTTGCATAAGTGGATATCATGTGGGCTACATAAGTGGATATCAGTGGAATAGTTTTTAGTGGGTAGATTGCATCAGTTGGGTATCAGTGCACAGATATCAATGGATGGACAGATTACATGTCATCACGAAGATTGAAGCTTTATCACTAGAGGACAAATCAATGGATGGACAGATTACATGTCTTCATGAAGATTGAAGCTTTATCACTAGAGGACATTTTATTTCATTGTAAAGCTTTATTGGCTAATTTTTTTACATTTGTACAAATATTTAAGCCTTGTAAAGCCTTCTAGGCTATTTCCCACATTTATTGCTATAAAATACTTTGTAAAGCCCTCTCCGCTATTGGTCACATTTATTGCCATATGAAGCCTTGTAAAGCCTTCTGGGCTATTTCCCACATTTATTGTATCAAGCGTTGTATATTGTACTTTACTTGTATGTATCTAAATTCTTCATTATCTTTTCTTGTAGGATTATGGAGCTAATGTGGGGGCTATCCTAAATGACTCTGAGATTAGAGCATGGGTCTCTGATGTCACTTTGAATTTGAAAGGAAAGGAATATAGCCCCAATGGCTTTAGTAGGTGGACTCGATATCACATGGGCAGAAGAGCTTGGTTTCTTCAAAAGGAAAAGAGACTCTTTCTACTTATGTCAAAAAGGGAGTTCAATGATGTTGAAGATCCATGGGATGCTACTTTCTTCAAAAAAGATATGACTTCAGGCCTTGTAGTAGGCATAATGATAGAGCCAAAAGAGACTTTTATGGATATTTTCACAAAGAGTTCAGATCCTGAAGTTGGCGGTCTTCATTTTGTTGTGTCAAGGAGAGACTCAAAGACCTTTGTGATGCCTCCTCCTTAACCATCAAAGTTTCCAGAGCTACAAAGTGCATTGGAGGCTCTTGCATATACTTGGGAGCAATTTCATAGTGTGCTGGCAAAAAGGATGCATGCAAAGATAATGTTTGAGTACTTTGAGGATGCACAATATGCTCCTCATATTCAAGGATCTTCACATGAAGGAGATCAAAAAGCTCAGACTTCGATGCAGGGACAAGAAGAACACGCACACTGTCACAAACATGTAGAACATGAGCGCAAACTTCTAGAGCAAGAAATGGTGGATGTAACTAAGGATGATGACACACAAGCCTTGAGTGCATGGGAATTTAAAAAAATTGAATAAGATCAAGGTCGATCCACTGCAGTTATGCTAGAAGCTCTTGCTAGCAAACCATGACGTGAAATGCAAAAGGCTAGTACTGCAAGAGCCACGGTTCCAAGCAGTAAAAAAAGGCATTGTCCCACTGTAGAGAGAGATAATGTGGATGAAAAACGGCTAAAAGAAGAGAAAGATGAAGAAGACTCAGAACCTGAGGCTAAAGATGATCAGGATGAACTCACATCAATCAAAAATCTTAATCTGCATCTGAATGAAGCAGTAACAAATGATGATGTGGGATATATCTGGGGTCAAAGGATGTGGTTTGTGAATGCCAAAGATGTGGAAGCTGCAGCTGTCTTTACTAATAGCCGAAGCCTTGCTATATCCTATGCACTACAAATATACGAGGCTTTGAGAGATGGTAAGAAACCTGTGGCAAGCAATGTGGTCCTGCGCCCAATGATGTTTTGTCCAATCAAAAATAGTTTTCTAGATCAAATAACATTTACAGGGCCTACACATTTCGAGGAAACCTTCAGTCGATTCTTTAAAGACGCTCTTAAAAATATGCCACATGAACAAGGCGAAGAGGCACAAGGTGAGAATCTGCTAAAGGAAGCAAAGAAGGAATTCCTCCTTCATTGCAAATTCCAGTCCATTGATGGTCAACATTGGGCTTATGCTTGTAATCAGATCGCAAAAGAAGAAAAGGAGGTCAAAAGACTCACTTCTGAACAATTTGCAAAGATAAGTTCATTCCATTATTATCCTACAACAATCTGTATATTCAAGCGTGAGATCAAGTATTTGATTAAGTCCGAAAGACTTAATCGTTTTGTCCATGGAAAGCGTAAGATATCCTCAACATCAGAGGTCTTACATAAGGCAAGGGTTATATGGACAACATTTGGTTCTCCAAATCCTGATTTGAAGTGAAAGGTCACAAAAGCAGACGCCGACACACTCACAAACTTCTATACTTCTTTGAGTGCAGTTGTGCCTAGGGAAACTCAAGAGCGAGAAGAAAATATGACAAGCCTCAAGGTGGTGAGGGACAGATATGCCAACTACACTTCTATCATATTTCGTCCTGTTGAAGCGTTCAATGAGATGCTTGGAACGTGCATTGCTTGTGAGCGTGGACAGTTGACCTATGAAGCTCCTTTGTTTATCTCCGGAGAGTCAAAGGTAATGGATAAGAAGGAGTTGACGGAAAGGATGTGGAGGCCTATAAAATACTTACCTGACAAGTATGCATCCATGGCAGCACAAAAAATTTTAAAGAAAGAATGGTTTTTTGGAAAGAAAGACAAAGACCACTGCGTGGAAGAATGCATCAATGTACAGGTGAGACGTGATGCAGTGCATAGTGCCAATAAGTATTTGCTGTCAAAGAAACAAATTCCACTTACTCATTGTAACATTGACTATAATGTGGTCAAGCATATAGCTTCTTTGTCAACACCCAAGGTAAAGCTATGGGCAAACAGGTGGATTAAAAAGGATGAAGATGGGTCAGAAATAGTAACCTCTTACATGAGAAAAGAAATCCCACAACAGGTAGTTGCATATGTGGAAAGATTAATCAGCGAGATAAGGATGCCGATAGATATGCACCAAAGCTTTCAATTCAATGTAGAGGTTACAGCAGAGTCTGGAAAGCTTGTGAACTTCAAGGGAGTTTCAGAAGATGACTTCTTCAAGAATGAGTCAGCATGGGATAAGCCACAACTATTCTTTATCAATGAAGTTCCTAGCGATGATATCCATAACTTCATTGATAGAATAGTATATACCACCATTAGCAAAGTGGAAATTTGCAACATTGTCATTTTTGTTGATAAAAAAGACAAAGAATCCATGCAGGTTACTCTAGAGCGAGCATATTCATCAGATTTGAAGATCTATAGTGGTGTTTATGTAGCAAAGAGAGGCAAGAGAGAATGTGGCATAGCGATTCAATCTCTTGAATCATTCTTTTTGTGTATGCGGAGTCCCAACCCTGATCACTCCTTACAAAAGAACATAACAGGGAATTCAAATACTTTGAGATTGATGCTAGAAGAGCAAGATATTCCCAGGTCCATACATTATCAAAAAAACAACTATGGAAGTCTTGCAAAAAGTGGGAGTCTCTTGCTTACCATGATGGAGAATTTGCTACCGGCAGGTTGGGGGGTCACCTTGTGCAGGATGGGATATTTATTTGAGGATCTCCTCAGAAAAGGCAACTCCACAAATATTATTGAAAGCAAGCATTTCATGGCTTATTTTCAGCTTCAAGCAGATCTAACCATAGGCTATGAAAAAGAGATAGAGCACAAGGACACTGATGACATGGATGATTACCTTGAAGATCATAATGTCCCAGTTGATGATGATGAAAACATGGACTTACATGACTTGTTCAGAGAGAGGTTGGTGGATGAAGACAAACATGATGATGCCTTCTTTGATAATTATGGCTCATAGGGTTATGTAAAAAGGCCACTACGACAATACTTAGCAGTATGAACTCTCTATTTCTCAACTAAATACAAATTTTTAAATAACATTTAAATTTAAAGATAATGAATCTAGTCTCTCATATTTGTTTACAGGCAATAGAGGGAGAAGAAATGGATGGTCAATATGGAGGCACTCCCTTCTACTTCAGCAATGCAACCACCTCTAAATTTGATTGAAGAATCCCATGAGCACAAGAGCTTTAAAGACACCATGGAAAAGCAGAATGACCGCAAACATAGAATACAAGCTATGCCCATTCTGCAAATTTAGCTGCATTGGATAAAATGGAGAGCTCATTTGAAGTTAGGATCATTTTGAAAGGAGAACCTCAGTATTTGAGCTTTGGTAGAGAGGAGGTTTTAATCCTCTCCAATCCTTTAAAACAGGTTAATGACAATGTTCTCCTGGCCATTCTCAGGTAACGTTTGTTTATTTGTTGCTACTTCAATGAGCTAACATTTGTTTATTTGTTTACAGTGTAGTTATATCAGTTTCCTAGTGCAGAATGCAAATCAATTCTATGAGCTAATGTTTGTTTATTTCTTGGTGCAATGTAGTTATTTCTCAGCTTCCTAGTGCAGTGCAGAATCATGTCTACATGCTCGATGCTCTCCTTTCTTCTATTCTTAGCTCTCCTCAAAAGGCTATAGAAGATGGTTGTACCTAGTTAAGCCCTTTGAATTTAGATGGGGTGCGAGTCATATTTATGCCTTATCATGAGGAGTAAGTATCAACTCTAACCTTATTTTTACTATTTCTTTGGCAAGTTTGTGTAAAACAATAATCATTTTTATTCTGGTCGTGTAGCTCACATTGGAGTCTGATCGCTTGGGACCCTGAAGTCAACCATTTGTGGTTTGTGAATTCAATGGAAGGCTATCATGCCAACTCCCCAAGGTAATTATTCTCTTAATATTTTTGTTACTTTCTTATTTTGTATCTTATGATCATGACATATTAATATATTTAATATGTCATGATGGACAGTGCTGCATATCGGCTAGTATCTACTGTCACAACAACCACGAAGCAACAAGACCAAGTAGAATTCAAATGACATCTACCAGTGGAGCAAAAAGAAATATAGAACTGTGGGTGGAGAGTTGCCTACAACTGCATGTTGTTTCTTAGAGAGATTTTTGATTTGGAGTTACCAATCAAAATGGAATCATATATAGAAGCCGATCTTCTAGCGATTCAGGCTGAGAGTATTCAGCGTCTAATTGCTACCATTGGGAAACAACTTGAAAATATGACTACGTTGCAGCATGTATAAAACCTTATCTTTATACTTGTATGCTTGTTCAAGCCTTTAATTGGGATGTGTAAATCTGATAACTTTTTTATATTTTCCTCCAAGAGGAGAAGAGACTGAGTCTAATGAAAGCATGCTATCTTTATACTTCTATGATTATTTAAACCTTTATTTTTATTTGGGATGTGTAAATCTCATAACTTTTTAAATTTTTCCTCCAAGAGGAGGAGAGACTCACTCTAATGAAAGCATGTATGTAACCTTACTTTTTCAATTTTGGCTCCAAGAGGAGGGGAGACTCACTTTAATGAAAGCATGTATGAAACCTTATGGCTCGCAGGGTTATGAAAAAAGGCCACTATGACAATACTTAGCGGTATGAACTCTCTATTTCTCAACTAAATACAATTTTTTAAATAAGATTTAAATTTAAAGATAATGAATCTAATCTCTCATATTTGTTTACAGGCAATAGAGGAATAGAGGGAGAAGAAATGGATGAAGTCAATATGGAGGCACTCCCTTCTACTTCAGCAATGCAACCACCTCTAAATTTGATTGAAGAATCCCATGAGCACAAGAGCTTTAAAGACACCATGGAAAAGCAAAATGACCGCAAACATAGAATACAAGCTATGATAGAGACCCATTCTGCAAATTTAGTTGCATTGGATAAAATGGAGAGCTCATTTGAAGTTAGGATCATTTTGAAACGAGAACCTCAGTATTTGAGCTTTGGTAGAGAGGAGGTTTCAATCCTCTCCAATCCTTTAAAAGAGGTTAATGACAATGTTATCCTGGCCATTCTCAGGTGACGTTTGTTTATTTGTTGCTACTTCAATGAGCTAACATTTGTTTATTTGTTTACAGTGTCGTTATATATCAGTTTCGTAGTGCAGAATGCAAATCAATTCTATGAGCTAATGTTTGTTTATTTCTTGGTGCAGTGTAGTTATTTCTCAGCTTCCTAGTGCAGTGCAGCATTGTGTCTACATGCTCGATGCTCTCCTTTCTTCTATTCTTAGCTCTCCTCAAAAGACTATAGAAGATGTTTGAAGCCCTTTGAATTTAGATGGGGTGCGAGTCATCTTTATGCCTTATCATGAGGAGTAAGTATAAACTCTAACCTTATTTTTACTATTTCTTTGGCAAGTTTGTGTAAAACAATAATCATTTTTATTCTGGTCGTGTAGCTCACATTGGAGTCTGATCACCTGGGACCTTGAACTCAACCGTTTGTGGTTTGTGAATTAAATGGAAGGCTATCATGCCAACTCCCCAAGGTAATTATTCTCTTAATATTTTTGTTACTTTCTTATTTTGTATCTTATGATCATGACATATTAATATATTTAATATGTCATGATGGACAGTGCTGCATATTGACTAGTATCTGCTGTCAGAACAACCACGGAGCAACAAGACCAAGTAGAATTCAAAAGACGTCTGCCAGTGGAGCAAAAAGATGGGCACAGCTGTGGGTGGAGAGTTGCCTACAACTGCATGTTGTTTCTTAAAGAGATTTTTGATTTGGAGTTACCAGTCAAAATGGAATCATATACAGAAGTCGATCTGCTAGCATTTTGGGCTGAGAGTATTCAGCGTCTAATTACTACCATTGGGAAACAACCTGAAAATATGACTACATTGCAGCATGTATAAAACCTTATCTTTATACTTGTATGCTTGTTCAAGCCTTTAATTGGGATGTGTAAATCTCATAACTTTTTTATATTTTCCTCCAAGAAGAGGAGAAGAGACTGAGTCTAATGAAAGCATGCTATCTTTATACTTCTATGATTATTTAAACCTTTATTTTTATTTGGGATGTGTAAATCTCATAACTTTTTAAATTTTTCCTCCAAGAGGAGGAGAGACTCACTCTAATGAAAGCATGTATGAAACCTTACTTTTTAAATTTTTGCTCCAAGAGGAGGAGAGACTCAATCTAATGAAAGCATGTATGAAAGCTTATCTACTTGTTTAAGCCTTTATTTGGGATGTGTACATCGCATAAATTTTTTATATTTTTATAGTAGAAGGAGGATGTAGAAGACATAGCAAGTGAAGAAGAATACGATGTAGACTACTCTCTCAATAAGATGAGTCATGAAAATATGAATCTATTAGAGCAGATTGGAAGTTCATTCACCGCTATGTTGTTAATTCGACAACAACCTCATTTTTTTGAATTTGGTGAAGAAGAGATTTTAATCCTCTTGAATCCTAAGAAAGAGGTTAATGTCAAAGTCATTACAACCATCCTCAGGTTTGATGCAGCCTTTTCCTTGGCTTTATACTTTGCTTATTTTGATTAAACCCAAGAAGCTAATACTTTTTTTTAAATATAGTAATGTTATAGCAAATTTTTCGCAAAATATACAAAGCGTTTCATATATGCTCGATCCTCTTATTTCTGAAGTGCTTAGCAACAAAGAAGAAACCATAGAGGATGTTTGCAAGTGGTTGTTGTTTACTCCATGAATATTATGGTTGACGGTTATTTGTTGCAATGTATGAATTATGATGTAGTTTTTGTTGAATATACACCAATTTCTGACTTATTACTTAAGTGGCATTTAGTCATGATATTTATATATTTATTTCATGCACACAATTTTATGATATGAATGTGTGATGATGTGATTATTTGGAAATATAACCTTCTGTGATGAGAATTTTGATATGAATATATGATGATGTAATATTTGTAATATATTGCATGGCAAAGTATCAATTCCCAATGCTCCACTCACTTAAAGTATAGCATTCCCAATGCTCTGCAAAATTTCATTCAGTTGGATAGTCTCCACTCACTTAAAGTAGAGCATTTCCAATGCTTCTCTCACTTTATTCCAACCCTTATCCTTATCATAGCGAACACATCGTGCCTTAGTGCACTTGTATTCTTCCATCGTAGTCCTTCCACAAACACTCTCTTATTTCTTACATCCTAGTGCTTCTGATTAACTTGTATTCGTCTTTCACTTTACGTCTTCCCTCACTTTCTATCACTGTTGAAGGAGGGGTAGCTCACTGTGCATCCCTCGCTATCGCTCCCTCACTCTCCTTCTCCCACTTTCCCTCTAAGAAAATGACTAGTTACTACCCGACTTCATTTACTGAACTCAAATTCTGTCTTAGATCTCTTTTGTATGGACCAATGAAGGGAAAATCATTCGAGGAGGATATGTTATGCACATGGCTGCTTGATTTGAACTCAGCAGAAGGGGTGAATATCCTTAGCTTTCTTTTTTGCTTCTTTTAATCACGTACTTCTTATGCGAATGAGTTAAATTTTTGTACAAGATATGGCGGTGGCTAGAAGCTGTATTGAAAAAAATGGTGAAGATGAGGAAAGCCAAGAGAGAAAAGGAGAGTTGTTGAATGCTTACAAAGTCAATGGAAGATTCAAAACAAGTTGTGAGGAGAGTCTGTGAGGAGATTTGCGATGCCAGCCTTGGTTACACATGGCCTGCAAGTTTAAAGTCTACTTGTTTGTATGAAGCCAATGCCATAGTAGACACTTTGGAGGACATATGCTCTCTCTAATGACTTAATAGTCAAGTGATGGAAATTTAATTCCATAGAAATTTAAAGTAAGTGTGAAATTTAATTCCATAGACGTATGTGTTTTCTAAAGTAACTGTAAATAGACAAGAAATGAAACTACAGTTCCACAAAGACTTTTTAGTTCTCTAATGTAAAGTTGTAATAGACAAGAGAGACAAAGATGACATCTTCTAGGTTGAGCTAATGGAAGGTGTTTTTTAACACCATATGGCTTTGAGTTATATGATCTACTTCTTGTACAAATGTGTCATGGCTTTTTTTAAATGTACTCTAGTTTTTTAAATGTACTCTACTTTTTTTTCTAATTTGATTTTTTAAAATCTTACTTTTTGTCTCTTTTAACAACATGAAGTCCTCTTTTTTTAATGTACTCTAGTTTTAATAATATGTCACGTCATTTTTTCTAATTTGATTTTTTAAAATCTTACTTTTTGACTCAAAGTTTTGTTTTATAAGAGCCTCTTTTTTTTAAATGCTTTATCCAAAATTATCTCACAAAACGAATTTGGACAGTGCACTAGTCCAAAATTAATGAAATAGGTGTTAGACGTCACTTGCGTGCAATAAATATATGAAAATTCCCCTTATCTACCCCCTATTTACGAGACCTTACTTTATAAAATGTACCGTCCTTCCCTTATATAACCCCCCTCCCTTATACTCACATGGTACCATACGATAAACCCTAGTGGACCCCTCGGGGCCCCACCCTCCTATGGTAACCACCAGTGGTCCAAGGTGCTCAAGAAGAAGCCATGTGTGAGCCCGAGACACTGGATTGGTGGATCCTAACTTGCATCTCAGATGAGGTCTATCAATGAGACCGTTGATGGTAGAAAGTTGATTGTGTGGGATCCCCTTATTATTGCTAGGGCCAAGGGCCAACTGGCCCCCAGCTGCGGGGTCCCAGGGGGGCCAGCAACCCCCCTAGTGGGGGTTTAAGGGCAAGAGCCCCTGAGGCGACGGTATAGGAAATATTTCTTGAATATTCCATGGACGACTAGTCGGTTCCACTGACTAGGTTGATTGGTTGGCTTCACTCAACTAGGTTGGTTGGTCGATTCCACCAACTACATTGATCCGACTACCGCCCTCATAGATATAAAGAGGCGACCTCCCCAGTCCATTGTATCAAATCAGTTCAGATCAAATCAGATCTTCCACTTAGTAGCTCTTCACCTAGTATCTGTCTAGATCACCATCTAAGCTCCACTATGGGAGTGCACAGGTGGACGAAGCCATCATCTGTACTACATCAGTATTGAAGGAAAATTTTGTTCATCTCCAATTTGCTGTGTACTCTCTATTCTTTGTTCAGTTTCTGTTCTACTGCGCTGTGTAATTTAACATGATATCAGAGCCCAGGCGGCTCTAAGGATCGAAGAGTAGAAGAGAGGCAAGGGCTTCAACAACATATGGGGTGATGGCAATTGGAAGTGGCTCGAGTTTAGTAGTTGCAGCTGCACCAACAATCCAGGCATTGAGGATTCACCCACCAGCCTTCACTGAAGGCAAGCTAGATGGTACGAACTACACTTTGTGGAAGTTTAAAATTACTGCTATTCTGGATTCATATGAGCTTTTGGAGATAGAACTGGGGACTATGACCCAAAACCACAAGGAACCCCCGACCCAGCAAATTTGAGTACGATACCTCCTAATGCCGACCTTCTACGAGCTTGGGAACGCAGGAACGCACATGCTTTGTGTGCCCTGGTTACAATTACTACTAATAGTGTTTTGACCTTGATTCAGCATACATCTAAGGCAATGGTGGCTTGGAACATATTGAAGAGTTAGTATGAGATGCAAAATCAAACAAGGATCTAGAACCTAGAGAATCAGCTCACAGCTAAGATGTTTAATGAAGGAGGGACAGCTGAGGCGTTCATAACCCAAATCAAAAATCTGTGTGACCAGATGGCTAGTGCTGGGATACAAAAGACTAGCGAAGAGGTAGCTCGGCGGTGTCTCGAGATATGTCCACCACGGTTTGATGGATTGGTAACAACACTTAACACTCAAGTGAGATCCCAACCATTGTCATTTGAGGAGTTTTGTGCTGTACATATGGAGGAGGAATTGAGGCTTAAAGCTCAAGATGGAGGCAGCAATGGGGATGCCGCATTCTCTGCCACTGCAAAAGACAAAGGTGGCTCCTCCACCAAAGGTGAGTCCTCTCCTAGTGGTGACAAAAAGAAGAAGGGGAAGAAGAAGTTTCAGGGAGAATGTTTCTACTGTAAGAAGAAGGGCCATGTGATTGTAGATTGCTGGGTCAAGAAAACAAATGAACAGAATGGTACCTTGAAGAAGACAGATAAGGGGAAAGAGACAGCTAACATAGCAGAAGCAGAGTTGGATCTATTTCTGGCCATTGAGGAA
Source organism: Dipteris shenzhenensis (assembly GCF_047967505.1). Taxonomy (NCBI): domain Eukaryota; kingdom Viridiplantae; phylum Streptophyta; class Polypodiopsida; order Gleicheniales; family Dipteridaceae; genus Dipteris; species Dipteris shenzhenensis. The sequence continues at coordinate 48,121,685 of NC_141599.1, forward strand.
GAGTGTTCCTTAGTTCAAGAAGCTTCAACCATTGATTCATGGGTGTTGGATAGTGGTGCCTCTTGTCACATGACCTGCAAGAAGGGTCTATATTGTTCCATGTAGCCTCTACAAGAATCCATCACCATGATGGTTGGAAATAATGCAAAATGCCATATTGGGGGTATAGGTATGGTTTCATTTGTTTCTATAAATGGAGATGTTAAGAAACTATCTAATGTGCTGTATGTTCCACAAATGAAGAGAAATCTGCTATCAGTTGCTTTCATAACTGACCTTGACCATGAGGTTGATGGGATATCTCAAGGTGTATGCCTCAGGCACACCTTGGTTTCTATGTGTGAGTGCTAGAGGCACAGTTAGGTGCCCACAAGCATAGTTAGGTGGTGGAGAGCCACATAGGATGATTGAGAGAATCTAGGAGCAGATTGAGGAGATGATTGTGGAGCTCTGAAGTCATCAGTGATGTTAGTGAGCATGTATGAGGTGCCTACTTAAGGACCTCAATCTTCTTCATTCCATAATGCAAGTATTCTGAGTTTGTGTCCACTCTACTCTTTCTTTTCAGTTTACCAACATGGTATCAGAGCCCTTTGATCTCCCTTGATCCCATTTCTGCCACATCATCATCTTCTTCTTCATCTTCTTCTTCACCATCTCTTCCTCTTCTTCCCAAAGTTTGCTTAAGCTTGTTCTCCTCTGGTTCTCAACCATTTCCCACGCCTTTCCTGCTAGAGATCCATCTCGAAGGGGCGAACCCCTGGCTGAGAGGAATTGAAGAAAGCCGCGCTCGTTTCGTCGCCATTACAAGAAGTCCGTCGACTTTTGCTTCTGCGTTTTCTCTCAGCATACTTCATTTTCCTCTAATTCCTTTTAGGGGTAGATTCTCCATGCCTTGGGTATCCTGTGCTGAAATCTGAGTAGAAATGGCTGCATATTCAAGGAGAAATCAGTAAAAAACCAGTCGACTTTGAAGGGGCAAGCTATGGTGACCTGATGCGTTTTTGCGCCTCTTTTTCCCAGAGGACCTTTTGTGGTATATTAGCTCTCTTTTGCCTCAGAAACCCCCTTTTCCTTGCTCTGAAGAGTAAGCTACAAGACCTCCAAGTTCAGCCTTTTGGTTTTGACAGTTTTGACAAGTTTTTGAAGATGATGCTACATAAGATGCTATTCTAGCATTTCTGGTTTTTTGAAACTTTCAATAACATCAGTACAAGTGTGGCTTCAGTTTTTCTTTGAATTGCTAGACCTGGTTTTGATTGGAAACTATTCATTTTAGCCACCTCTATGAAGCATGTAAGAAAAAGCATCATTGATTGAATATTGGTCACTAGTCTTTGCTACATCAAGTGCTTATATTTTGGAAGCCTTTCAATTGTTTTTTGCCTTGTAAGAGAGAGAGACACTACCCAATATCTAGGTTAGACCCTCTCATGGCTACCCTATTGAATCTAGAGAAGTTCAATGGAAAGGGCTTCCACACATGGCAGATGAAGGTGAAATTTGCATTGATGAGGGAAAACCTCTGGGGACTTGTCAAACCGACTCCAACCGCTTCTTCTACAGCCTCCAATGCTGGAGAATCCTCAACTCTGACACGCCCGGCAAGGGATCCCGCTAGAGAGGAGAAATCATATGGTATCATTGCTCTTGCTTTAGGAGATGATTATATTCACCACATCTCTGACTTAGAGTCTCCTTCAGAAGCTTGGCAGAAGCTTGACATGATTTTTGGTGCTAGCTCTCACATCTCTAAATTATCACTTAAAATCTCTTTCTTTGAATTGAAGATGGTTAGTGGCACTACTTTGGCAGCTCATGTCAACTACATGCGGAGTCTTATGACTCAGCTAGCTTCTATCAACTCTCCTATTACTCCAGATGATGCTATGGCAGTGTTACTTAAGAGTATGCCTGAAGATTATGATCACATAGTTACCACTTTGAAAAATCTTCCTAATCCTAATCTTGAAGGTATTATCTCTGCTCTCCAAGAAGAAGAAAGGCATAGAAACCAAGGTGTGCTTGAGGCATACACCTTGAGATATCCCATCAAACCCCCCCTTAAGGGAATGCCTCAGGCTATGTCAAGGATACATCTAGTCTCATAGTTTCTCATGCCATCTCATGGTGGTCAAGGATAAATCTATGGCTAGGTTCTCATGCTAGCAAGGATTCCCATGGGTGTAAGGAAAACAAAAGGGATACAAAAAGACCTTCCAATGGTTATCTCCCCTGCATGTACATGCACACAATGTCTGCAGGAGGTACCATGGAGCAAAACATACACATGGCCTACATCATAAGGTGACCAGAGGTGTTTACAAAACACACAAAACACAATAGTTTATTTCATTCATTTTGGAGGACTATCCAGGCTGAGTACCTTGACATAAAAAGAGAGATCTGGAGCATACATAGAGATGATTTAAAATGCATAATCTTCAAAGGATGCCTCATCTTGTGGAGGCTCATCAACTGAAAGTAGATTTGCATTTTCTGTCTTTGCTTTGGCTCTGCAAAACTTCTCATGATGGTTGTTCTTGCCACAGTGTTTGCATGGATTAATTTTGAAGCAGTCCTTTGAAAGGTGATTTGTCTTTCCACAGTGATTGCAAGGGGTAAACTTGCCCTTCTAGATTTTTACAGCATAAATAGTGTCATTGCCTTTCCTAGGCACCCACAAGCACAGTTAGTTGGTGGAGAGCCACATAGGATGATTGAGAGAATCTAGGAGCAAATTGAGGAGATGATTGTGGAGCTCTGAAGTCATCAGTGATGTCAGTGAGCATGTATGAGGTGCCTACTTAAGGATCTCACTCTTCTTCATTCCATAATGCAAGTATTCTGAGTTTGTGTCCACTCTACTCTTTCTTTTCACTTTACCAATAGAGGTAAGGTTCAACAAGATAGGAGCAAAAATTCTGGATAGTGTAGGCAATCTTGTTGGCACAGGAGCAAGGAGGAACAACCTGTATGAGCGAAGTGCTCTTACAGCCATCGCTAGAGTGGGCACAAGCAGACTTTGGCACGAAAGATTCGGCCACATCCGATTTGTAGTGCTGAAGGAGATGTAGAAGCAAGGTATGGTTGCTCACTTATCTGCAGTAGCAGAAATCAAAGAACCATGTGAAGCTTGCATGATGGGCAAGCAACAGAGAAAGGCATTTCCACAAGAAAGCAAGAATAGAGCAAACACTCCTCTAGAGTTGGTGCATGTTTACTTGTGTGGTAAGATGCCTACACAGGCCTTGGGGGGATCGTTACCTAGCCATACTTGGGAGACCATGGTTGAGAAAGAGTGATGTAGTCAACAATTGGAAGATAGGGCATGTACATGTCTTTTGGTGCTTCTAAGGAGAAGGTCCCGGTGCAACCAGGTGCCACGGAACCAGAACAAGAAGAGGAGCAAGATGGTGATACTCTCTCATACTTGGTGTCTGAATCAATGGAAGAATTAGACCGGGGGGAGGAGTCCTCAGAGGAGGAAGTTTACATGATGGGGGTGCTCGGGGGGGTCACTATGTATAAACCCTCTATATCACGTGCGTTCAAGGCCTATATTTAAAGTCCCTTATCTGTAAAAAATTTCATTAATAAAATGTACCCCTTTTCTATACAAATCTGTAAATTTTTTCCAAAACTATTTTAAATAGTCCCTTATGTATATTTATTTCTGTAAATTTTAGAAATAAAAAAAATCCTTCTGTTGAACTCACGTGATAGGGTTACATATGATGAGTGACCCCCCCGAGTGGGGGTGTCTTCGACCCTGCCACCTGCAGAAAAGGTAACAGCTAGTCCTCAACAGCTTGAATCTATGCTTTCCCCAGACCTCAATCCAAGTGAGAAAGACGAGCTCCTAGAAATGTTCAAAGATTTCCCTGACCTCTTCACAACTAGCTATCGCCACCTTCGCCATGTGACTGCCATAGAGCACAAGATAGAGCTGAAGCTTGATGTGAAGCCTATGGCTCAGAAGTATTGGAGATTAGGGCCCCTACAGACCGATGCTTTGCACTCAGAGTTGTAGAAACTTGTAGAAGTTGGGTTTATTGTTCCAGCTATCCTCAAGCTCTCCCTGCCAACAACCACACATTAGGTATGCTCATTTGTCAGTATAGCAGGATACTATCACCACTTCATTGATCAATATGCTGCTTTGACACGACCCATGACTATGCTATTAAAAGATGGGGTTGATTTCTCTTAGGATGAGGATTGTGATCATTGGTTTGCACAAATTAAGAATGCTTTGGCTTCACAACCCATTCTACACAATCCTGATTGGACAAAGACTTTCTATGTCAATCCTGGGTTTGGTGAGCACACTCTGGTAGGTATTCTTCTCCAGCAAGGGGAGGATCGGTTCACGTATCCCATTCGATTTGCTTCTCGATAATTTCTTAAAACTGAACGAAGCTACTCTGAGGCTGACAAGCATGCTTTGTCTTTGGTGTTCTACATTGAGAAATTTAAGCATTATGTTGCTAGAAAGTCCTTCATTATAATCCGTAGCAATGGTCTTGCAAAGCAGGTTCTTCAATCACCAAATTCCATGGGCCGGTTGGCCAAATGGTTGGCAGTTTTACAAGAATATTTTTTTTTTTCAAAATTGTAAAAGGGGGTTGTTCCAACTTGAAGAATGCTTTGATTGATTTAGAGGAGTGTCTCGATGTAACCCTTGTAGCAGCCATAGAAGTTGGGGATCCATGGTATGGTGGAATCTATAGGTTGACTGCTTTCTCCTTTCCTCCAGAAAGTACTAGCTAACAAGACTATGGGCCATGTCGACCAAGATGTCGAGCATAACCCGAAAGGGTTCACGCCATCCATGGCGAGCCCAAGATGTCTCCCTCGCAAAGTCTGGCTACTGATTGTCTATGTGCTTCCAAGCTGCACAATCCATCGGAATCCTCAATGTGTCATCAGTGGACCGATGAGATGCATGCCATGTCATCAACTCCACTATGGATTTGCATAGGACCATGTGCTGTATTCTTGCAATGATAAGAAAGTGTCTCAAGACCTTTACCCGTATTTGGTCACCTTGCAAGTCATCTCTATATCGTTGTTGCCCACACTTCGGACAACTAGCCAAATCTCCATGCTCACGATGAAAGAGAATACAGTCATTATGGCAAGCATGGATGGTATCATAATCCATACCCACAGTTGTTAGCATCTTCTTCGCTTCATCTCTTGATGTGGGCATGGTATTTGGTGCAAGCAACATCTTCTGGAGCAACCTATCACAATTCAAACATACTTATGCTTCGAATAACGATGATTCGATACACTAATCCTACAGCTTAGAATACCTGTAAGACATTGAGCAAGCTTAGAATCCTACAACCTGACATTGAGCAAACATTTATAGATTCCTACATTCTTTGAATTAGAGTGACAAAAGTTTGTATCTATTTACTCAATAGTAGGCTATTGAAGCTTCACGTGGGAGGAAAGAGAGGAGGAAAGAGAGTGCAATGAGTACCCTGAACCATCGCTATATAGTGATGCTTTGCTCTGTTCCATTGCTATATAGTGATGCTTTGCTCTGTTCCATCGCTATATAGCGATGCTTTTTGGATATAAGCATCACTATATAGCAATTGACTAGCGTTGCTATATAGCGACACTGGGGGCTTAAACCCAAAACCCCACACGCGACACTTTCTTTAGCATCTCTATTGCGAGAAAAGAAAAAATCTGTCCTCCCACCTTATATTCAACGACCTCCCTTTCCTCCTCTCTATTCTCCACTCCTCACCCCTACCCAGCCCCTCTCCTAACACTTGTGCTCCCTTCTACCCTTCTCCCTCTTTGCTTGTGTGAAAAGAAGTTTTTCAAGAAGGTGAGTCTCTTTAAGCAATAAAGGTTCTTTTTTTGTGAGATCTCGTTTTGTAAGTGTTGAAGCATGTTTCTCCTTGTATTGCTAAGGCTATGTGGTAGTTTTCATGCTTGATTTTCAGAAGTTGATAAAAAACGAGATTTTGTGAAAGAAAGAAGACTCACCTCTTCTCTTTTTGGTATTTCTCTTCCTCCTCTTTCTCCTTGTTTGTAGGCTTATGCTTGTCTCCTCAATCCAATCGCTTTGAGAAGTTTCTTCTCTAAACTCCTCCTTCCTCTAACTAGTTATTTGAATACACAAAGAAGCGTCAAAAGTCAAGCTTAATAATATCTTGGATTATGCCACAATAATCATCCATGGCTCCATTGGCTCCCTCAAAGCTAGCAATGATGCCACAATCTTGTGTGTTTCTCTTATCATCAATCCGTTGAGTTCGAAAATGCTTGCCCTCACACCATATAGCATTGAACATAGTGCGCTACACCAAGACAAAATCAATTAAATGGGCTGTTAGAAGTCATTGACCCACCTATGAGCCCCCAAATCAGGAGGACAAGGGGTCAGTAGACTAGGGTGGGGCTAGGAATAGCAGGGTTAGGTATTGCGCACCTGTCAGCAGCAGATTGGGAAATTGTGTGCACCTGGAGGGACTGCAGGAACAGCCATGATGGAGCACTGCACGGCACAGGGCACAAGGACCAGGAGAAGGCACTGCCAGGTCCTATTTATATAGCCTGCATAGCAGCTACCAGTGCAAGTGGGATCAAACAAGGCAGGTTGCAGTGCAGAAGTTGGTGGCAGAACAGACTAATCCTGATGGTTGACGTGGCCGACCCAGCTGGTGAACTGACAGACCCAGTCGGCCAGGTTTCAGCCCTATAAATAGCCCCCACTCTACTGCACTTGTGAAGCAACACTGTAGCCTCTCCAACTTGGCAGCTGCATAAAATTCTATATATCGACCTTGCTCATGCATCCCCTAGCATACTCCCATTCTTCCATTGTGATATGCATCCCCTTATCTTTCTCTACTTTCTCCATTTCGTCAAGTAGCCAATCCACATGAATATCCTTTGGAAGTGCTCTTAGATATTGAGGGTATGGCACATGAGATCCATGGTGTGAACGAAAGAGGGCCCTTTCTTCTTGTCTTCTTGCCTTTACATCCTCGTATCTTGTCACCCGTCTTTCCATCACATCACTATTAAGCATGCAATAGAGGTTGATATTATTAAGAAACTCCATGTCTATTACTTTGTTGCGTCCTTTCCCTTGAGGCATAATAGAGGTCATCCTTAGGTCTTCATCATCTCTCCATAGTCGTGGGAGAGAGCTATCCACATCAACAAGAAACTCAGAAATATATACAAGTGACTCTTGTACCAACCAACCCTCGGCCATGCTACCTTCGGGTCTTGCATTTTGTCTCATGAAACCCTCCAAGGTCTTCATGAAGCGCTCGAGGAAGAACAACCATCGTGCATGTATAGTACCGCATATAGCAATCTCACCAAATGCACTATGAGATGTTGTTGGCTTGTGAGAATAGAACGTGGAAATGCCTCCTCCACTAAACAAACCACCTCCACTGACATAACTCGAGCATTCTCAAGTGTGGTGGGATCTATTTTCTTTGAGCTCACATACCTAGAAATGAAAAAGTACACCATATTAGCAATATGGACACCTTGCATGGAGCATTGATATGCATCATATTTTGTATCATGTAAGGTACCTCACAAGCTCGCCCATCTTGTAAATGCAATCCTTCAAGTCCTTCGATGCACTACGAGGAATGCTAATAGGTAGTATGAACTGAACACACGAGGAATGGTTGATTAGTTGCTTCTAATTAACTCACAAATTTGAAAGGAAAAAGATATTATGCACATAAAATACTTACTTGGAGCATCTTATGCCAATCATGAGATTTCAAGCCATATAATTGCTCTACACCTCTTTTCTTGCTCTTTGTAAAGGCCCCCTTCAAACATCTCATGCATCCACCAGTGGGAGTACAAATTGTAGTAATAGCACGCTTCACTGCTACCATCTCTAGCTTTGATAACCTCCATGGTGTATGAGATTAAAAAACATGCCCATTTCATCTCTCTTGTGGCCAAGCTTCACGCATCCTCCCTGTGGTACGTAGATCCTCCCTTATGCCTGTGGAATCTTGTGTCCCATTCAAATGTTCCCAAATGGTAGATGCCACATTCTTGAAGATATGCATGGGATCAAGCAGGTGATTGAGGGACCAATATGGTAAATGAATAAAGATGGAGTATCTAAACAAAAGCTAGTGTTAGTGGGCAATCTTTATTTCCAACCAATATAGCACACAATAGTTACAAACCCTTACCAGCTCATGCTAAGTGGTAGAGGAGTCATGGAACCATCCCAAATTCTCATCCAATCTCCCGCCATGATTGATTGTGGGAGGACTTCATTCCAAGGGGCAACATATCTAGGATGATCAGGTGGGAGAAATCGATGGTGATTCTCATAGATGACCTTATTCAATGCGTCTTCCCATGAGGCAACAAGCAAAGGACCACAAACAGGACATGCATGGTAACCCGATGTAGTGAGACCTGAACAATAGATGCAATTAAGAGTTGAAGGTGGGTTTAGGGTGCCACATCCTTTGCCTACTCATAATTAGAAGTGCAATGCTTACCTGAACACTCGCCATAGCATGGGAAGTCATGCATCATCCACATCAAGACTGCTTTACAATTGAAGTCTCGTGACGAGGGAGGCTTACTCACATCATGCACCTCGATACCTCTCCAAAGTATCTCTAGCTCGTCAATCAAAGGCTCCAAATAAACATCAGGATTTTTGACTTTATGTTTCCCTGGAATTAGAAGGGATAACATAACATGTCCTTTCTTAATTGCCATAGAGGGTGGAAGATTATAATTTACCAATAACACTGGCCATACACTGTAAGAGGTGCTTTTGAGACCAAATGGGTTCACACCGTCCATACCTAATCCAAGTCTCAAGCTCTTAGGTTCTTCCTTGAAGCTTGGCCATGTGTCTTCAATATGCTTCCATGCAGGAGTGTCTGCGGGAGTTCTCCACTTGCCATCGGTTGATCGATGGGAGGAATGCCATGACATGAGCTCTGCAATGGATATGCACTTGAACATATGTTAGATGTGAGGGATTATGGGAAAATGTCACAAAACCTTATGAGGCACGTCCAAAGTTTTGAGATCTGCTCTATATCTTGCCTCTCCACAAGTAGGACACTCTTTTGCATCCTTATGTAGTCCACAAAACAAAATGCAATCGTTGACACATGCATGGATGCACTTGCTCCAAGAGAGGTCACATGTTACCTTGCCATATCTCTTGAGGTCGGTAATTTATTCTCCCTTGGAAGCATTGTACACAATAGCCTGCACGTGAAGACCATAAATGAGGAAAAGCATTCGAGTAATTGACCCACTAGCATAATTCACCATGTTTGCAAAATAGACTTTAAAGCTTACTTGAGTAATGCATTCAAACTTGCATTGCTCCCCATACACCAATTGTTTGCAAGTTTAGTAACTCAAGGGAGGCATATAGAACAGAGAATGTGCACCCCTCAAACAATGGAGTCGATGCTGTGGTAAAAAGATCATTCTGCTCCATGCTATCATCCCTCCCTTCGGATTGATGGACATATAAATCCTGCACCATATCATCAAACGCCTCCTCCTCCATAGCTTCATGAGGTAATGGCGGAGGGCTACTATCACCATCACTCCATGCATCCATAACAGTACCTCCTGAAGATCACCGACGCTTCGCCTCCCCGCCATGAGCATAGGGCAACATATGCGGGTGTGGCACTGCATCCTGTATCAAATTAAAACGGGATCATAACTCAAACATATGAACACCCATAGGTATCTTAATCAACCTTAACTCTTTAACACTTACCATGTTTACAGTCGCATCCCATTCTCCATACTTTGAGATGTGATGGAGTGTAATCCTGTGTGCACGATACATGTTTCCTCGACATCGATCACACATACATTTGATTTTTTGCTCCAACCACATTTCGCGATGGTGGATATGGAGGGATTCATCCTCACTGGAGCTACTTGTTGAAGATGAAGACATCCTACAAATAAACCACCCAAAAAATTTGCTCTTGTATCAAATATTTAATCTTAAAACTTTGTGGCACGTCTAATACCACATCTAAAACCACGTCTATTATGTGGTGTGTGTATATAGGCGCGTCTAAACCATGTTATAGATGCGCAATTAAACACAAATTTAGATGCATATATAGATGCGCTTATAGATGCAGTTTTCAAACCTACTTTTAGCGTGCTTGGTTTTCTTCACATACTTTTAACATCGTGCGGTTTGCTTTGCTATTAACAGACATAGTTTCGAGCATCCACACTTATCTCCAAGCACCTACACTTATCTCCAGGCTTACACAATCATCTTCAAGAACACAATAGAAGAGGGTGAACAAGGAAGAGAAGAAAGAGAAGCAAAGGGTGAATAAGGAAGAGAAGAAAGAGAAGCAGCTTTGAAGAAGGACAAGAAGCTTCCATATCTCTATCCAAGGTAAGTCTCTTTACGGTTGATCTTCTTTGAAAGTTGCTCTCTTTGGATTCGTCCTTTGTCATATCCAAGAAATGAATGTTTTTTGTACTAGCTCGGGGGGGTCACTCGTCATGTGTAACCCTATCACGTGAGTTCAACAAAAGGATATTTTTAATTTCTAAAATCTACAAAAGTTAATTTACATAAGGGATTATTTAAAACAATTTTGGAAAAAAGTTACAGATTTGTATAGAAAAAGGGTACATTTTATTAGTGAAGAATTTACAAATAAGGGATTTTAGAAATAGACCTTGAACGCACGTGATATACAGGATTTATACATAATGACCCCCCCAAGGGTACTAGTGTTGTGCTTTTGTGTCGGGAACATGTCCTTTTTGAGTTTTTAGAATAGTCCGTCTGTCGGAGCGCGTCTATAGATGCTTCTAGAGCGCATCTAAAAGCACGTCTAAGAGCGTGTCTATAGACACATCTACTCTGTTTTTTGAAGCAAATAGTTGCATTTGTAGATGCACTGTTATACGTGAAGATAGATGCGCTTTGTTATTTTTCCCTAGCCTGGCCTTCCTTTCCCTTCCCTTCCCTTCCCTTTTCTTTCCTTTCCTTTCTCTTTCCTCTTCCCTTTCCCTTTGCACTTCCACTTCCAAGAAAAGGATTGCATATTGAAAGGGATTGCATGATTGATGGAAAGGGATTGCATGATTGAAGAAGGGGATTGCATGAATGATGGAAAGGGAAAGCATGATTGAAAAAAGGGATTGCACTCTATATTTTCCTCTCTTCCTTCTCTCTTTTATCCTCTCTTTCCTTCTCTTTTCATCTCTCTTTTCTCTCTTATCTCCTCTCTTTTTCTCTATTTTCCTCTCTTTCCTTCTCTCTTTTATCCTCTCTTTCCTTCTCTTTTCGTGGCAATCTTTTCTCTCTTATCTCCTCTCTTTTTCTCTCTTTTTCTCCTCTCTTTTCCTCTCCTTTCTCCTCTCTTTTATCCCCACTTTTTCTCTCTTTTTCTCCTCTTTTTTCCTCTCCTTTCTCCTCTCTTTTATCCCCACTTTTCCTATCTTTCTCTCCTCTCTTTTGCTCTCCTTTCTCCTCTCTTTTATCCCCACTTTTCCTCTCTTTTCTACTCTCTCTCCTCCTCTCTTTTTCTCTCTTTTTCTCTTCTTTTTCTCTTCTCAGCTCATCAGTAATCTTCTTTTTTCCTTTTTTTCAGTTCATCATGTGGCTAGGAAGCTCTTCAGGCTCAGCTGATCTTTGGGGTCCATCTTTCAGGAGATACATAACCTTTTGGGACACCCTCCCAGTCCTGGGGAGTTATACGGCTACATGACGGGTACTCTAAACACCCCCTAGGAGTTGGCACTAAAGACTCCAAACCACCCCAACCCCACACCAGCTGAGATTACCCCAGCAAAGTCAACACAGGCCAGTCGACTATACAGCAAAGCCCCTTCCCCCATGCCATCCTATGCCCCTTCCCCCATGCCGTCAGGAGGCCCTTCTGCCTCGCAGAGCCATCAACGTACTCTTGTGTAGTCAAGACTCGGTTCTCTAGCTATGAGTGGTCCACGTAGTCCCGTGCATTCTCTAGCTACGAGTAGCCAGTGTACTAGCTCAACATGACATAATAGTAGGCATAGTAGTAGGGAGAGTAGTGGGGGATGCATGGCACAGTGCTTTGGGAGGGGTGGTGGTGGGGACGAGGATGATTCAGATGATTTAGATGTGCCTCCGGGTGATGACCTACGATCTACTATGACATCACTCAGACAGAAGGCATCTTGATGGATGCACAGGGGAAGGACATCATGGCCTTCATGTGCTCTGTAATTGCTAACAATTACAGAGATTGCTTTATTCACTACAAAGACCATCCAAAGAGGTTGGCTGATGAGACCCTCGCTGCTATTCGCTCTAGGTATCCTAACCCCCCCAATGTTCAGTTCATAGATAAATGGGCCAAGTCAAATATTGTTACGATACTTGGCAATAAAAGATCTTCGCTTAAGAGGCAGGCACTAGCGGAGCTTACCAGGCTCGAGGGAGGTCAACCACCAAGGGGCCCACCCCACACCACTCACAAGCATGAGTGGAAGAAAGCAATGAAGTCAGCGAAGGAGGAACCCAGTCTGCAGCACATGGAGGCACAAAAGATCCAAATGGAGCAATATGGAAGCGTGCATTTTGGAGCAGGGGGTGTTGAATCATGGGAGGCCTAATTTGTAAGTATCGATCTCAAATTATATTGTTTATGTAGTTTATTAGGAGGTTGTTTCTTTGTACTAACCCCTCCGCAAATTGTGTCATCTTGAAGCTTGATATCATGGGCAGGTACCCTACTCCTATCGAGAACACCTACCACCGCCACCATCGCAGAGGAGATACATGGAGGCACTTTTATAATGATGGGTTGATTACTGAGGAGTAGTATATCTCAGCTACTAGAGCACCCCCCCGGTATTTGAAAGTAATTAAATAATTTCAATATTATAAGTAAAGATTTGATTTTTCATACATTGATATATGTTGTCCCTTGTTTACAGGCCCCTGCACAAGAAGATGAGGAAGAAGACAAGGAAGGAGGCAGAGAAGGGAGTGCAGAAGGGAGCGTAGAAGGGAGCAAGGATGTGGAGAACTTAGATTAGTCATAGAAGTAGTGCTAGCGACTCTTTTTTGTACTTAAAGCCACTGGCTTGGCTTCGTGCCTCTTGTATATACACTCCTCTTATTTTTGGTACTTGAAGCCACAGGACATGGCTTAGCTTCGTGCTATATGTACATACAAGCACTTTTTGAGCTATGAATTAATATACACTCTTTTTATTTTTTTGGCTTTCAATTTTCATGTGCAACGTTCTATCAATTAATGCCTTGTGAACTAAACATTTTGGAGTTGTAATGTTTTATTTGGAATTGTAATTGTCGGCTATAGATGTGCTTGCAAGAGTGCTAATTAAAATGCGGTTGGCTATAAGAATTGAATTACACAATGTGGAAATGGGATTCCTGTAACTACATAGCATACATAACATACACAGCATTCTCTTCAAGCACACAAAATTTAAAAAATATTTAGCGCGTCTATCAAATATATGCGTCTATCTATTCGAGGTAGCATCTATTTATGCATCTATAAACACGTCTATAAACATGTCTACAAATGCGTCTATAATTGTGTTTAACGATGCATCTGTCTGTTTTCTAAATTTTCTAGCAGAGCATCTATTTATGCATCTATATGCGCGTCTATAGGCGAATCTGTCTACTATATAGATGCGCCTTTAGATGCAAGTCTGTAGATGTGCAAATAGATGTGCCCGTAAGTTTTTTTTTTAGTTGAGTGAACACGTCTGTGTGCGCATCTATAGGTGCTTTTTCTTGTTGTGTAAAAACTATATGGTTTCACTAAATTTTAAAAGCTAATTTGCTAATGCCTACAAAAACAACTTTCTTTTTTATTTTTTTCTGAAATGACTTCAAAATTTTTTTTTTTTAAATACTATTCTTTACAAAAATAATCCTTTCAAATCACAAATGATAAACCATAAACTAAGAGCTTTGCATTCATCCATTTTGCATCCTAGTGTGGGTGGATATCACCTGGCCTAAGCAAGCCCACCACCGACACTAGGTCCACTAATTTTTAAAATGATACATAAACTTACAAATTAGATTGGAAGTTTTTTTTATCCTTTTTTGCTTGTCCTTATTTGTTTTTTTCGAGACTCCAAGTAGAGCTAGATTCTCGGGAATGAAAATAGTACGAGGTGGGTGCACAATATATATAAGATATTGTACCACACGGTATATCTAGAGTACCATGTGATATGTAGAATGAACCCATGTGGTAGTTGAATTGTACCACGCAGTATATCTATCAATGCTCAGTATAGATAAATATTGAGTGGTACTACATCTATCTTCTTTCCGCATGGTCTGTAGTTTTACCATGCAATAGTGGGCTATAGCCAGTCCTAGTAAAAAAACATGGTGAGTCCGGTTCAAATCGCTCTAGGGGGGTCCAAAAAACGTAATTCGTCAGTTTCAAACACTCATTTTAATTTCATCCCAAATCCCTGTTCGAAACATGCCCCCTTTGCCTCTAATTTTCTACAATAGAGTTAAATACTTCTTTTTTTATCAATCCTATTGGAAGATGCATTTTAGACAGATGGAGTTGAGGTAAAGCATTTTCATGAATGTAGTCTTTCAAAATTGTTGTTGTCGCAACCGTTGAGGCTCTTGTTTTGGGCCTTCCTATGTTTCTATGAATGCTAAATTTTACTCCATAATTTGCTTTATTAGCCAAATTCCAATATGTGCCATGTGATAATCTTGTAATAATGCGATATATAGTATTGCCAATACTTTTTCCATTTATAAGAGGCCTAATCTGTTGTCTTGAACTTCTCCTTCTCTTGTCATTTACAAGAAAGCAAGAGAGTCTCGTGAGTAGGTATTCATTTTTTTTTCTCCCTCTCTTTTGCCAGATGTGTTCTTTCTCAATGGGTTCACTAAATGTAAATCCTCTGTAACACGTGTGTTTAAGGCCTAATTTAAAAGTCCCTTATATGTGAAATTTTCATGAATAACAAACACCCTTTTTCTATTCAAGATGTGAATAGTCCCTTCAAATGGTACCCTTTAGTCTGTAAAAAAACTTGCAAAAAAAGTCGTTTAAAAATCCCTTTTGTTGAACCCACATGCTATGGTTAATGCACATACATCTATGCTTATAGCATGTAGATCACATTTCTTTTAGCATAACATCTTCATTCATTACTCTTATTCTCTTTGAACACACTATTCAAAATTTTTGGATGTGTAAAGTCCAATTTGAGAAATGGACTAAAAAATAGTCCAAAAATTTTCAATATACTAGTAATGTTGTTTTTTGAACTAGATGTGCCAACTCAAAACAAAAGATTTGATGATTAAGTACTAAGAACATCAATGCATAACCAAATCTCTTACAAAGGTGGTCTAGTACATAAACATCTTCATAACTTCACAAAAATCTCTTTAAAAGTGGTCTACATAAACATCTTCATAACTTCTTGTGAATTGAGCTACTATCACCTAAGAACATCAATAGATGACCAATTCTCTTAGAAAGGTGGTGTAAATAAACACCTTTATGTATAAGTGGTGTGCACATACCTTTATGACCATTTCTTTTAGAAAGGTGGTGTACATAAAGCCCTTAGAAAGGTAGTGTAGATAAATTCTCTTATGTGTAAGTGGTGTACATATACACCACACTTGGTATTAAAAAACACCCTTAACTATAAAAATACATTTGACATAAAGTTTAAAATACACCATTAAGTATAAAAGGGCCCTCATAACCAATCTTTATACACAATAATGAGAGTAAAGAAATAAAAAAAGTAGTAAACTTTTTATTAGATATTCGCTTTACATAGAAGTTCAAAACTTGTGATTACAAAGCCATCAGCCATCATGTTACTCAGTACCAATGTCCTCAATGCCAGGC
Organism: Dipteris shenzhenensis; assembly: GCF_047967505.1. NCBI lineage: Eukaryota > Viridiplantae > Streptophyta > Polypodiopsida > Gleicheniales > Dipteridaceae > Dipteris > Dipteris shenzhenensis. The sequence goes on from NC_141599.1 coordinate 48,137,617, forward strand.
CCTTGACTACCAAGGTCCTGACTAATAGGCTACTCTAAGACTGTAGTCTAAGTAGCAAGGTCCTTGGTAGTTTGCTCTTCAGTTCCAAGCACCTGACTAGTAGGCTGCTCTAGAGTCTCATGACCAAGTTCTTGGTGAGTAGGGACCTGGCTACTAGGTTCCTAACTAGTAGGCTGCTCTGGAGTCTGTAAGGTCATGATAGTTGAAGAACCATCTATGTCTCCTGGTAACTCCTCCTGGTCATGCTTTGCCTCGTCCATACCTTCTTTGAGTAAGGCTTCCTTGCTTGATCCACTTGCCTGTCCTTCACCCAAGATCAAGGGTGCCTTCCTCACTTTTAATTTCAAGGGAAGTGCTTCCACCTCTTTAGCCTTACCTTTTCCTGTGACGTGCTGTACTACTGTAACTTCTTGCTACCGCGAGCCTTCCTGTATGATGAGTGGAACCTCCTTGACCAAGGATGTTTTTATCGAAGCTATGCCTATATATTAATATAAAATCTTGGCGAAAGTTTTCAAGCTCATTTTTTTAGTTTCACAATATTGGTAGAATGTAGTACTTTTTTATATTTTTTAGTTTAAATTTTGAAGGAAAAAATGTAAATCCTAGCGAAACTTTAAATTTTTTTGCAAAAAAGTTTCAAATCCTGGCGAATGTTTCAAACATTTGTTTTGATTAGGGCATACAAACTTTCAAAGCCAATATAACATTTTAGTTTCTTAACGAAACTAACTTGAAAAAATCATCCATGTCCTTGACTCTAGTTGACAATTGATCACCCTTATTCTTTGTGTGGATTTCTTCTTGCTGTAAGTCATCGGATGCAGAGCTTTCATCCTCATCATCACCTGAGCTAGAATCATCACCCTCAGACTCACTACCCTCTTCTTTGACATTTTCCTCTTCAAAGAAGGTAGTGCAACTGTAATATGTGTCAAAGAACTCAATTTGATGGGGGGTATCAATGACATTTACATTTCTACCTTGGCGTCGCAATTTCTCAGCAGCAAAACCCATTTGATACAATGCTACTTCCCACCCATCATTCAGTAAATTTTTTGTCATCTCTAGTATCACATCAGGATCCATCGGCTTTCTGTAATCTACCATTGCTGCATCAAGCTTAACCTTATTGTCCTCAAAGTAATGAAGCTCGAGAGTCCTTAAAGGAATTTGGATTAGATTGCCACCACCCCTAGATAAGAAGCATATCAAGAAAGGCTGCAAGACTTGAATGGAAGTGCCTTCCAAGACAGTCATATGATTACGTAGGACTATACCATGGTATACTTTTGAAAGTAAATACCCAAATGCAGATGTCAACTCGCATACAAGGCATCCCTTAGTGATTTTGTCATGAACAAGACCAACGTTGATCTTTTCTTATCTGCCATAGGACCTTTTACGATAAACCGCACAAGTTCAACTATCCGTGACACTGCAAGGTCTTGCAATTCATCTATGAAAAATATGCATGGCTTCTCCCAAGCATGACCGCTCATTGTTATGAAATGCTCTATATCAATGCCATTGATGTGTGCAAATTTTGTATCATTATCTGATAGCAGGATATCATAGGAGAAGCTGAATGGAGAACCATCATCTAAACCACCAATTGCTCTACCTTGGGTAGTGGACTGCAAGGCCTTTTTCTTGATGTCCATATATTCTCTCTCAACAACCTTTGGCATTTTAACTCTTAGATCCTTTGTTGGTGTGGCATCTACATCCATTGAAGCCAACCACTTTCTAGTCCATGTCTTATCAAGGAGGTGACCTAGGCTAAGTGCTTTCTTCTTATCCACATCAATTGACTTGCCAGCTAACTCATCATCAGATTTCAATAAAAATAATAGTGCCGAGAGAGCAGCCTCACTTTGAATCATTCGGGTGACCACTTCATCTAAGTTGCTATGCTTGCTCTTCTTTCCAAAGAAGCAGTCACCACTTAGGATCTTCTTGCATACTTCTTCTGTTATTGCATCTGGAACAAACCTTAATGCTCTCCACCAAACAATAGACATCCGTTTCTTTATTTCTTTCCTCTGAGTTGCAATGTGCTCTGGTGCCTCAAAGGATATCTTCCCTGTTTCATATGCTTGGCAAACATCCATGATGCTCTGAAACACTAAGTCCTCACGGAAGACAATGCAAGTAACATCATCCCTATATCTTACAACGGTGGTGTTCAAATCCTTTGCCTCAACCTTATTACTTGGTATGCCTTGTGTATTGCTTACAACACCTTTCAAGCATCTATAGTACCAAGTCCTCTTTGCCATGTATGCAGATGTAGGTCTCCTGCCCTTCACTGTTTGTGGCTTTCCATAGCCCATCCATAACTCCCTTGCCTTTATCAAGATCTTAGAAAGAGAAGAGCTTTTTTTCAACCTAAATGGAGGAGAATTCAGCCTTTCTGATTCTAGAATGTACTTTGAGTCATCGTTAAATATGCATATATGACAAATGACCCATTGAAACTTTTCCATCCACTCAATCTGTGGCAAGTTTCCTTTTCTTCCCTCATCAAGGGTGATCCTGCAAGCTTCACAAAAGTGTTGCCCATCAATGGGCTCAAACCTTCATCTTTCCAAGAATCTATTCTTTGCCAGCATGTATCTCTTCTCGATGTCAGTCCCATATCGGCTTTGGTACAAAGCCTCTCCACGAACAAAGTCACTCCTTCTAAAGTTCTCAAAAGCATCAAGAAAGTCCACACGCTTTTGAAATGTGACAAAAGGCAATGTAGGATCATCTTCTTGAAGTCTCTTAAATGCCATAGGAAGAAGAGTGATATTAGTGGCAATTGGAGTTCTTGTTTTCCTCGTATCTTCATACAATTTGCGTGCAAATGTCTTATCTATCTTTCTTTGATTTGTGAACAACGAAGCTCGATCAATAAGCATTGTGGTCACGCTGAATTGTGAAAATCCCCAAATGTATCCCTCATCCTCTGGAGGATGTAAGTATGCCACACTTATAGAAAAGTCTTTGAGACTTGTATCTTCTTCTTGCGGATCCTCCTCTTCATCGCTATCCAATTTTTCGCCTGGTTTTAAATAACCTGCACTTGAATGATCTGCACGTGGAGTAGGAGTTATTTTTGCTCTTTCTGAGAATAGGTATAGAACTTGAATCTGCTCCACGATCACTCCTTGTTCCTGTGGTTGCAGCAGTCGATGGTGTAGGTACAGTTGGAGATACTGTAGTTACTCTTGTTGGAGTTACTGTAGTTATCTCCACAGATATTGGCGGTACTTGAGGGTTATATGTTATAGATGGCATACTTACTGCTGCACTTACTGCTGCTGAAAGTATAACACCACCACTTGGAAATGCATCCCACATTTTCTTGAATGCTTCTAAGGCACTAAGTTATTCTTGGGATCCCTCAATTGAATCTGGTAAGGGCTTCAAGAAGTGCTTGTGAGTAACTCGTAACTTGTAAACCACCTCGTCATTCTTTCCTTTGCATACAACTTCTATCAAATTGTCTTCTTTAATGTTGATGTGCTACCATTTCTTACTGCCTCTGTAGAATATTTCATGCTTGATACATTCTCTGCAGTGATCACCAAAAAATACTTTGATTTGCGCTCCATAAAATACCAAGCATGTTCAAGGTATTTGAAAGACACCTTGGAACCAAAACTGGAAGCCATAGTTTTCTGAAAAACAATCAAAAATAAAAAATGAGAATTACACTGATTTTCAAACTCAAAATATTAAATAAATTTCTAATTAAATATCATTTTAAGTTTTATTTATTTTTAATTTTTAAAATAAAATAAATTAATTTATTTTTTTCTTTTTTAATTATTTTATTTTAATTAAATAGTTTATTTTTATATTTAAATTTTAATTTAATTTTTTGAATTTTTTTTTAGTTTTATTTATTTAAACTTTTTTATTTTTTTAAAATAAATTAAGTTAATTAATTTTTTTCATCCGCCTCCCCCTTCCCGCCTCCCCGCCCCTGTCCCTTTCCCGCGCCCTTCCCCTTCCCCTTCCACCTGTTGCGTGTGCAACAAGTGGGGGGTTAACCCTCCTCCCCTCCCTCGTCCCCGCCCCTTCCCCTGCCCCTCCCCTTCTCAACCCCCCCAACCTCCCCTCCCCGCCTCCCCTCCCCTGCCCCCGCCCCTTCCCCATGCCCCTTTCCTTCCCCTCCCGCTCCCGCACCTCCCCTCCTCCCTATTGTGTGTGCAACAAGTGGGTGGGGGGGGATTTCCCCCTTAACCCCCCTCCCCTCCTTCCCCCTCCCACCTTCCCCCTCCCCCCGCCTTCCCGGCCCCCCTCCCTCCTGTTGCGTGTGCAACAGGTGGGTGGGGGGGTTAACCCCTCTCCCCACCCCGGTCGCTCCCCCTCCCTCGCCCCTTTCCCTCCCCCTCCCTCGTGCCCTTGCCCCCCCCTCCCTGCGCTCCCCTCCCTTCCACCTCCCTGCACCCCTCGCCCCCCCCCACTTGTTGCGCACGCGACAGGGGGGAGCCCCCTCCCCGCCTCCCCTCCCCCTCCACCCCTGCCCCCTCCCCCTCCCCCACGCCCCTCCCCTCCCCCCCTCCCCATCAGCTCCCCCTCCCCCGTGCCCCTTGCCCCTCGCCCTCCCCTCCCTCCCCCCTGTTGCGTGCGCAACAGCAGGTGGGAGGGATCCCCCCACCTGTTGCACATGCAACAGGGGGGCCCCTCCCCCTCCCCCTCCCCCTCCCCCTCCCTGCCCTGCCCCCTCCCCTGCCCCGCTTCGCCCCCGAGGGAGAGAGGGGAGGGCGAGGGGCATGGGGGAGGGGTGCGGGGGAGAGGGAGGGAAAGGGGCGGGGGGAGGGGGAGGGCGCGGGGAGCAGGAGGGGGCGGGGCGGGCGAGGGGAGGGGGCGGGGGGGGCCCCCTGTTGCGTGCACAACAGGTGGGGGGGGATCCACAGGGGGGCCCCCCCCTCCCCCTCCCCTCGCCCGCCCCGCCCCCTCCCCCTCCCCTTGCCGCCGCCCCTGCCCCCGCCCCGCCCCTGCCCCCTCCCCTTCCCCTGCCCCTGCCCTTGCCCCTCCCCTCCCCCTGCCCTCGCCTGCCCCGCCCCCTCCCCTTGCCCCCGCCCCTACCCCCTCCCCTTTCCCTACCCCTGCCCCGGCCCCTCCCCCGTGCCCCTCCCCTCCCCCCCTCCCCGTCGGCTCGATGGGGAGGGGGGGAAGGGGGAGGGGGGGCACAGGGGAGGGGAAGGGGGCGGGGGAGGGGGAGGGGGAGGGGGGGCGCGGGGGAGGGGAAGGGGGCAGGGCGGGGGCGGGGGAGGGGGGGAAGGGAGGGATGGTGGGGAAGGGGAGCGAGGGGCCGCGGGGAGGGGGGGAAGGGAGGGATGGCGGGGAGGGAGGGGCCTGCAGGGAGGCGGAGGGAGAGGAAGGGAGGGGGAAGGGCCAACGGGGAGGGATGGCGGGGAGGGAGGGGCCTGCAGGGAGGCGGAGGGAGAGGAAGGGAGGGGGAAGGGGGAAGGGAGGAGAGGGGAAGGGGGAGGAGAGGGGAAGGGAGGGGAGGAGAGGAAGCTGGAGGAGGGAGGGGAGAAGCGGGAGGAGAGGGGAAGGGAGGGGGAGAGAGGAAGCGAGAGAAGAAGGGGGAGGAGAGGGGAAGGGAGGGGGAGGGGAGGGCAAGGGAGGGGAGGGAGGAGAGGAGAAGGGAGGGGAGAGAGGAAGCGGGAGAAGAGGGGATGGGAAGCAGGAGGGGAGGGATGAGAGGGAGGGAGGGAGGGAGTACCTAGGTGGAGAGGTGGTGGAGCTCCAGGAAAGTTATGAGAGAGAATGAGGAGAGTTGTGAGAGAGAATGAGGAGAAGTAGAGTTTTATAGGAAATGGGTAGCTTTTAGGTCGTCAACATTTTTAGTTTTTAAGGTTTTTTAAGTTCTTTTAGGTTCACTATAAGTAGAACATTCTTCATTCTTTCTTTCATTCAAAGATCATTCGTTTACACTCCACGCTTCTCTCCTCTTAACCTGTTGCAGGATTCTCAAAAATTTTCAAAATGTTGCAAGAGGTGAGTTCATTTCTAACCTATTGCATACGCAAGAACTTCTAAGAATCAAGTTTTTATAAATTTGAATTTTTTTTCAAATCAGATCCTTTTCTCAAAAACTTGTGTGTACGCAACAACTTAAAAAACCATTTTTGCATTAAATTTTTTTTCCCACAAATTTTTCTCTTTACCTCAAACTCTCACAAAATTTCTCTCCTAACCTATTCTATTACAAATTTCTCTCTCAACCTCAAAACCACTCAAACCTCCCTATCTATTGCGTGTGCAACAACTTCAAAACAAAATTTAATCATAAATCTCTCCAAAAAACTCCTTTAAAAAAAAGCAATCTATTACAAATTTCTCTCTCAACCTCAAAACCACTCAAACCCTACCTATTGCGTATACAACAACTTCAAAACAAAATTTAATCATAAATCTCTCCAAAAAACTCGTCAACCAAAAAAAAATTCCTATTACAAATTTCTCTCTGAACCTCAAAACCACTCAAACCTCCCTACCTATTGTGTATGCAACAACTTCAAAACAAAATTTAATCATAAATCTCTCCAAAAAACTCCTCAAAAAAAAATAAAAATCTATTACACATTTCTCTCTCAACCTCAAAACCACTCAAACCTCCCTACCTATTGCGTACGCAACAACTTCAAAACAAAAATTAATCATAAATCTCTCCAAAAAACTCTTCTCATGACACTTTATTACAAATTTCTCTCTCAACCTCAAAACCACTCAAATGTCCCTACCTATTGCGTATGCAACAACTTCAAAACAAAATTTAATCATAGATCTTTCCAAAAAACTCTTCTCACGACACTTTATTAATATAAGAAATCCATTTATAATATTTTTACTCCATAATATAATAAAGTTTTATTAACTAATGTTAAAATATAATTTTGCTAAAAATATATATTATTAATCTATAAATTAATATAAATATTATATAATTATTATATAAATAAATATATAAATACATTAATTAAAAAAATATAACTTGAAAGGGAGGTCTTTTAGCATATGTGCTTTATATAATACTTACTCTTAAAACAATGAAGAATTAGTGAATATATTGCTATTCTATACATTATTAACTTAAAAATTAATATAAATATAAATAAATTATTATATAAATTTAAATAAATATATAAATAATTAATATTATACATTAATAACATTTAAAATTATGTAGATTATATACTAATAACCTTTGAATTTTAAAAAGTAGTCAATAAAAGAATTGAATTAGTTCAAAAACTAAGAAAATATTAAAATTTACACACTTACTTTTAGCATATATGCTTTTATTCCATGTGTATATAGTTAGTCGAAGAATGAAAAATTAGATAATGTATTTGTAAGGTAGGTATTTAAAACCATAGAATCTAGAAGACTACAGTATCATTGCATCCATATCATTTTTTTACTTTAGCAACCACCAGATATCCATGGTATCCATGATATGGAATACACATTTCTTCTGAATATTTCTTATCACATACTTTTTCATTTATTTCTGATACACCATGCAGCTTGAATGTAAGAAACTATGAATCGGTGTGCTTTTAGCCTATGTACTTGTCCCTAATTAGTAGGATACTTTGAGTAGGTAGACTTATAACTACTTAAAGTAAAGCCTTTGCAAAAGATTGTACCTTCTGATACACCATGCAGCATGAATGTAAGAAAATATGAATCGGTGTGCTTTTAGCCTATGTGCTTGTCCCTAATCAGTAGGATACTTTGACTAGGTAGACTTATACTTACTTAAAGTAAAGCCTTTGCAATGGATCATACCTATAAACAAAACACTTTGGAAAGCATATAACATATAGTCTATATATATCTAAACTAAATACTTTAGAATGCATATTTTATATAGTCTATATATCTTAAATCTTACACCCTAAATCTTAAACCCTAAAGTTTCCTAAATCTTAGGTTATACAATCTAAGCTCTTAAACTTATATAATAGTTAAATCCCTAAACCTTAAACCCTAACCCCTATAACTTAAATTCTAAAACCTAATTTTCAATTCTAAACCCTAGATTCTAGACTCTAAGCTCATGATCTTATATACTAAACCCTAAAACCTAAAACCTAAATCCTAAATCCTAAACCCTAAAACAATGATCATAAACCCTAAATGCTAAATCCTAAACCCTAAACCCTAGATTTTAAACCCTAAACCCTAGATTTTAAACCCTAAACCCTAAATTTTAAACCCTAAACCCTAAACCCTAAATCCTAAACCCTAAAAACATAATCATAAACACGAAACCCTAAACACTAAATCTTAAATCCTAAGCCCTAAATCCTTAACCCTAAATACTAAACCCTAAATCCTATCCCTAAAATACAATCAAAATTTTATGATTTTTTTCAATTTGTGCAATAGGTTTGATATATCCTCCAAACTGTTGCAAGTTGAATAGGTTAATGGTGCACTCAACCTATTGCAAATATCAAGGAATTTTCTTGATTTGTGCAACAGGTTGGATATACCCCCCAACCTGTTGCTTGAGCAACAAGTTGGGAGGTATATCCAACCTGTTGCACAAATCGAGAATTTTATTGATTTGTGCAATAGATTGGATATACCCCCCAACCTATTGCTCCATTGACTCTAAGATATATTTGTTCACAATTCTTTACACCCCCGAAGGGTTAGTCTCGGCGGATGTGGAAACGGAGCATCCTCGACTTGTCGACGAAACATTCCCTGACGAACCGAGTAGAATTTACTTTGAGCAACAGGTTGGGGGGTATATCCAACCTGTTGCACAAATCAAGAAAATTCTTGATTTATGCAACAGGTTGGATATACCCCCCAACCTGTTGCTCAAGAGAATTCTTGATTTGTGCAATAGGTTGGATATACCCCCCAACCTGTTACTCAAGCAATAGGTTGGGAGGTATCCCCCAACCTTGCTTGAGCAACAGGTTGGGGGCTATATCCAATCTGTTGCACAAATCAAAAAAATTCTCGATTTGTGCAACAGGTTGGATATATCCCCCAACCTGTTGCTTGATATATCCAACCTGTTGCTTAAGCAACAGGTTGGGGGATATATCCAACCTATTACACAAATTAAAAAAATTCATTAAATTTTGGTTGTATTTTAGGGTTAAGGTTTAGGGTTTAAGATTTAAGATTTAGGGTTTAGGATTTAAGATTTAGGATTTAGAGTTTAGGGTTTAAGGTTTAGGATTTATTATTTAGGAGTTTAGGATTTAGGGTTTAGGGTTTAGGAATTAAATGTTTAAAGTTTTGGATTTATGGTGGTTAAGATGTTTTGGTATTAATTATTTAAAGTTTAGGATGTAGGGTTTAGGTTTAATGCCTTCTCTGCTAGTTTTGATATAGAAGTTATTAAGTAATAATAAGCTCAATGATTATTTATTATGTTCATTTTGAGTTGCTAATCTATTTTTGTACATAAAATAGGTATTCACCCTAGCAGAGGATATGGATGTGGTGTTATATAGAAGAATGAAGTGGTGGCTTTTGGACGAATTCATAGTCTTGATCCTATGAATGTGTGTCATTTCCAACGTTGTGGTGAGAGAAGATGTGTAGTGATAATCACCAACGTTGTTAATCCTGAAGTACATTTAAAATATCCACATGGAGACTTTGAAACATTGGGAGATATCTTACAATGTGACATATTTGATATGCAAGCACACAAAATACTCTGGGACCAAGACAAAATTGTTCCAAAGACATACTTTCAAGATATCAAGAAAACTTATTTTGAGGGGGAAAAAGTAGAGATGTTATCTTGCTTCGGAGAAGTTTTAGCAATTGGCAACTTTAAGGGCTATGCTCAGAGTTTTCTCTGTATAGTGGAGATAATTAAGTTGACTAGTGCAGGTGTCATTCAAAATGCAATGGATAGTACTTCACATTTAGACATCCATAATACTACATCTCAAATACAAGTTCATAGTACTTGTAAATGGGGGTTAGCTTTCTTGAAATCAAGTTTGTCCAAGACAGTTTCCTTCAATGTCATGGAAGACACAATGGAATATTATCAAAAGAAAAAGACTATAACACAAATGGGATCCAAATTGATAAGAAACTATAGTAGTAATCAAGAGTATCATAGTGGCATGCTCACAGATATTGAGGACATTATAGTAACAGATGTTGATGTAGAAAAGGTTTCTTGTGTTGCAAGTGACTCAAATATACTCACTGGTATAGAAGACTTGTCTTGTGTTGCAAGTGACTCGAACAGGCTCACTGGTATAGAAGACTTGTCATGTGTTGCAAGTGACTCGAACAGGCTCACTGGTATAGAAGACTTGTCCTGTGTTGCAAGTGACTCGAATAGGCTCACTGGTATAGAAGACTTGTCTTGTGCTGTAAGTGACTCAAACATGCTTATTGATATAGAAGACTTGTCTTGTGTTGAGAATAATAAGATGGGACCACAAAGAAAAATACACGAAAAGATCGATGGGATAAGTGATGCAATAATAGGAGTTGATGATATTAGTGACAATGATCATGATGTTACCACTCGAACACAAGGCAAAAGGGGCAGAGAATTTAAGACTTGTCATGTTGTTTGTAATATTGTTGCTAGCATGCCAGAGAATATAGATGGGAGAATCTTGAGCTACGAAGGAGAAATAGTTCAACCACAAAATTCAAGAGGCATTGGCAACAAATTGACATCAATGAATATGTCTACGAGATTGCCATTTCCAAGATATTATAAGGTATTAAATAATTCTCAAGCCCACACAGCATTTGATTATAAAGATGAAGATTCAAGGGAAATGGATTCGAGGTTTGATGGTCTTACAACTAGAAAACGCAAGACACTATTTACAAAAAGAAAGTATGTGAGTGTGAAGAGGCGAAGAATCATGGCATCAATTTCAAAACCAAAGAAACATGTGATGCTATCTGAGGAGAATATGGAAAGGATGCTTATGCGAGTTTGTTGCAAGAGACTTTGCATTAGAAAAGTTGGGAAAGATGATTGTGCAGCCATATGCCTTGGTATTTGGAGTAAGACAATGCCTAATAGACATAACTATCTTCTTCAAGAGTTTTCATGCTTTCTTCATCAAGGCGCTAATCAAGATTTGAGCACAAGACACTGCAAACCTAGATTGAAACCCATGGTTAATGGGAGACCCATTTGAAATCGAGGATATCAATGGTTAACTGGATTATCACATGGCACATACTGGACCATCTGGGTAGAGGTGAAAGAAAAAGTTATTCATACAATTCATGGAAATACCTACAAGCTTAAATGCCATGGAAGCACTATAAATGCAACCGCAACATTAAAGCAAGTTCTTGAAGACCATGCATTACCATAGCCTCATCTTCAACAAACAATGCTAGATGGACGTGTCGAATGCCAACAACATCTTCCTTTGGGAATGACAAAGAAGGTCGTCCTAGAAACTATCAATAAAGCTTTACAAGATAGAGACGAGAGCATGATTTCACGATCAACCTTGTACAAAATTTGGCGTAGAGATTTTTGCCATGTCAAGACACCATCAAAGCAAAGGATGTCAAAATGTAAGACATGTGATGAATTAAAAAATGCCATTGAACATAGTAAATGTGACCAGCAGTGAGGAAGATATATTAAATGGCGATCAATCCATTTACGTCATGTGCAGGATGCTCAAAAGTTGTATGCTTCTTGGAGAGAGGAAGCTATTTCACATGTCGATAAGTCCATGTGCATCACCATTGATGGCATGGACCAGAATACAACCACTTTGCCATGATATAGACGTATCCCACCGGCATTGGAGGGCAAACGTGGACTAAAAACACACTTGTGTGGAGTATTAGTACATGGATACCGAATCTTTTGTGATGTATGGATTGATAGTTTGCATGACCATGATAGTAACCAGGTTGTTACATCAATCATGAAAGCAATAAGAAAGGTTAGAGATGCTCATGGATGTTTGCCTAACACATTATTGCGAATACAAGCTGATAATTGTTGGAGAGAGAACAAGAATAAATATATATTTGATTTATGCTCTATGCTGGTTGGTTTGAAAATATTTGAAGAAGTGGAAGTTGGTTTTCTTCTTGTCAGCCATACACATGAAGACATAGATCAAATCTTCAGTGTTATCTCTGGTGAGTTGAAGGCAATGGATGTTTTGACAATCGAGGATATGCTATTTCAAATTGGGAAAAAAATTGGAGGTTCTCGCAAGGAAGAATCAGAAGTGGCTATCTTAGAGAGGATGGTAGATTGGAGAGCATTCATAGAGCCACATTTACAAACAGGAGATGATGCCCTAATAGGACACACAAATCCACACTACTTTCGGTTTCACATGCATAACAATATTCCAGTGATGCAATGGAAGCACTACTCAGTAGATGGAGATCGTTTATGGAGTGAGTCATATGCTTTATTACAATGAATAATTCCATTGGAGGAAACTAGATTTGTTCTTGCAAAAAACAAATCACTTGACATAGATGAAATGAAAGGCTTGAAAACCTTCATTAAACATCTTCAAAGTATGATGCATAAATATCTTGAGCAATCAACTAAGAATTTGGAGACAATTAAATCAACTGAAGCACTTATCCAATATTTAGAAAGACAAGAAAACTTAACGAGCATTGAATACTGTGAATCCTTTTGGCCAGAACAAGCTAGGTCGCCAAGTTTTCCTTTGGATATAAATATGTTAGTAGATATGGAGGAAGTAGAGGAATGCCTTTTACCTCAAAAATATTGTGGCAGGAAGGGAGACAAACCCTTACTAGAGTTTATACCATCTAATGAGATTGAAGAGGGTCTATTTGTTGCAGTTTGGGCATCTGATCTAGGTTCAGAGTTGGATGACCAAGGTGGTCCAATTTGGAATACAAAGGTTGCTAAGATAGAAAGGGATGACAAGGGAACTCCTATAACATTTACAGCTTTATGGTATGAACCAAAGCCCTTGAAAAATCTCTCGAGAAGATATACAATAAAACAACTCTATGAGGGATGCTTGCAAAAGAAACGTGAATGGGTTCCAAATAATGAGGGATTAACAGAGGTGGAAGTCAGTAGCATTATTCATTGTTGGAAATCGAGGACACAAAGTTTTAAAAAGAAGGGGGGAAATCTTTTGGCGAGCTTTTTAATGTGAGCTTTTTTACCATTTCCTTTGTTTTTGCGAGCTTTTTTTAGAAATCCATACATGTTTTTGTTATAAGAAAGATGGGGAGGTTAGAAAGAGGGGGAGAGAATATAGGATATGTTCATTTTCATAGCATGTGGGAGGGGTGGAAGAGTGTATACTATGCACAAGGGGGGGGAGGATATGAGTGGCAGTAGGAGGCAAAAAATTATGGAAGATACGTCCATATTCAAAGTAGAAGGGAGGAACTATGGGAGATATGTACATTTTAAAAGTGTATAATTTGAAACTTTTGACCTCGTATTTGGATTCCTCGTCGAATTCCGGTCATTTTGAGTACCAACATGACCATATTCTGATAAAAATTGGAAAAATGGTGTTTTTGTCATTTTGGCCTGTTTGGGGCCTATTTTGAGTCTGCGCTTGGGTACACAGATTTCGACTATGCAGGGCATGTGGATAGCAAGAGATCCACTTCTAGTTATGTGTTCACCTTTGTAGGTGGTGCAGTGTCGTGGATGTCTCATGCACAGAAGTGCATTGCTTTGTCTACCACAGAGGCCGAGTATGTTGCAGATTGCCATGCAACTCTGATTGTCACATGATAACTGCGTAGGCTTGTTCTGCACTGCACCCATGTCCCCCAAAATCCTCCTCAACCACACGGCCTTGTAAGAAGCAAAGCATGCAGATTTGTACTCGGCCTCGGTAGAAGAAAGAGCAACTCTGGGTTGCTTCTTGTTGACCCATGACACAACTCTAGATCCAAGTGAGAAACAGTACCCTATCACTGATCTCCTGCTGTCCATGTCTCCAGCCCAATTCGAGTCACAGAATCCGGTCAAGATGTTGCCCTTGGTATAGGTGATGCCATAATCAAGTGTGCGATGTATTTTAGCACCCGCATCCCTGCCCTCTAATGGTTCTCCCGGGGCTTATTGGAAAACCTGCTTAGTACACTAATCGCAAAACTGATGTCCGGCCATGTGTTGCACAGGTAAATCAAGCTACCCACAAGCCTTCTGTACTTCGCTTCATCCACTAGTGGTGATGAATCCTCGTGATGATGCCATGCCAGTCGATGAGCCACAAGGTGAGCTAGTGCTAGATCAACAGTATGACTATTGTACGCAAGGGACTGAAATGCCATTGGAACAACCTCCCCCCAGTACTACAGAATCATCAGGATGGCTACATGGGCACCACTTGTATCAGCAATATCGCCAAACCTCATCACTGTCTATCATTCTCCAACATCAAGCTAGCCAAATGATCCAAATGTCAGAACTATTCACTAGCTTGGCCATGGAAGAATATGCAAGAGAATTGGAAAGGCAGACTACATCAGAAATGAGGCATTGGAAGACAACACCAATGACACCCCACTACAATGCACAACCGTGGTGTACCAAGAGCTTGTGGCTGCTCTACAAGCGCAGACTCAAAACAGGCCCCAAACAGGCCAAAATGACAAAAACACCATTTTTCCAATTTTTATCAGAATATGGTCATGTTGGTACTCAAAATGACCGGAATTCGACGAGGAATCCAAATATGAGGTCAAATCTGTCAAATTATACACTTTGCGCAGACTCAAAACAGGCCCCTTGAAACAGGCCAAAATGACAAAAACACCATTTTTCCAATTTTTATCAGAATATGGTCATGTTGGTACTCAAAATGACCGAAATTCGACGAGGAATCCAAATATGAGGTCAAATCTGTCAAATTATACACTTTGAAAATAAACAAATTTCCCACATGCTCTCCCTTCCCCTTTACATTTAGTAGATGAACATAACTTTCACATTCCTCATCCTCTCTCTCCTCCTTGCACTCCTCTTTGCATACCTTATAAGTTCCCCCTCTATGTTCTCCACTATGATAATGAATATATGTTCCAACTCCCCTCCCCTCCCTTCTCCATGCCACCTTACCCATGCGCCCGTCCCTCCCCCTTTCCTTTATCTCCCCTCCCCCCCTCTCTCCTCTTAACTGCAACCACAACCCAAACTTTCAACCCACCCCACTCCATGACCCCCCCCCCTCTCTCTCTCAGGTGAATGAAAAGCTCGCAATATTCATGAAAATTGAAAAAAAACTCATGACAAAAAGCTCACCAAAAAATCACACCCAAAAAGAAGCATGGATACAATGTTGAAAAATGTATCACAATCCCTGATCCAAGTCGTGTCCATATTAAACATCATTTGGCAAGACTTGACCCATCAAGCGCAAATACATTACATGAATCTGATGACTCTGAACGAGATTCAGATGCATAAGATAACGTTTTTATGCTTTTTTTCATACAAATGGTGCACTTATACACCACCAATAAGATAATTTATTGTATGGTTTGTTTTTCAAAAAAAGGGTGTATCTATACACCACTTATATATTGAATTCAACAAACTCTTTTTTTTCAAAAAAATGGTGTATCTATACACCACTTATATGTTGAATTCAAAAAACTCTTTTCATATGGTGTCATATTTTCACTTCATAGTGTTAAAATTGAACTTGAGTTAGGAGACTACTATTATTATTATTATAGTTACTGGATGAGGGCACCATGCACGAGTTTGGGAATTATAGCTTCACTGAGCCATTTTTTTAAAAATTAGAGGTCACCACTTGACTTTTTAGCTTAATAAGGCCATATTTGTATATAAGTGACCCATTTAGTGCTCTAAAAAACCCAATTTTTTAGCTCACTAAGTGAAGTTGAGTGGAGAGGATATGCTCCAAAAAAAAGTCCAAACCAAGAGAGAAAGTCCAAAAATTTTGAATAGTGTGTTTTTAGTTGCTTTTCTAAATCTGCTTGGACTCGCTTTTGTTTCATGCATCTTATGTCCATTTTGTTGCTTTTGTACATCCTTATTTGGATTTGTGTAGTTCTCCTTGTTAGATTTATTTGTCACTTTGTTTTCATGGGATGTTGCATCCTTGATCTTATCACAATTAAATGCAAATACCAAATCGTCCTTTGTTGAACTCATCCCTGCCTTTGATACAATTATAGGACCATTTGTTGAGAGTTCACACTCAACATCATGTGATCACATGTGCATAGCACCATCATGTGATCATGTGTGCATAGCACTAACCCAATGGAGTGCTATAAAGGAAAGGGTTAGATCCCCTAACCCTAACCCTACATGGGTTTGTATATATTCTATTTTTTCATCTAAATCTAGTGTACAGTTAGTCATTTGTGGTGTGCTCTCTAGCTATGCCCTCTCTCCTCATCTCCACTCTTCTCCTCTCCCCTCTTCATATTTTGTCATCATATGAGATCTCCCTTGCCTTCTGCTGAGGCATTGTGATTCTTGAGAGCATGAGAGAGATTGAGAAATTGAGTGTTATTTCACTTCCGTTGAGTGATAAAGAAAATTTCATCCATTGAGAGAAAATTTTCATCCATTCTATTCATCTCTATGTGAGAGAGAAAGAAAGAAAGATTATGAGTGATCTCTCTGAGAGATTGTGTGAGAGAGAAATGTTGTATGAAAGAGAGATAGGGATCTTTCTTGAGTGCTCTTTCCTTTGAGAGAAATTTCGATTGTTAGAGGGATTTTTGTAGAGAATGAGAGCGATTCTTACTGTTTGAGAAAGCTTGGAATCGGCTCCATTGTCCTTTATCAACTAAGAGCTACATAGCCAATGACTACTCACCAGCCAACTCCAATCGGGCGAACGGGCTGCCTCCATTGATGGCTCTTGCATCAATGAGAAGGCTCCAATGACATCCTCAATCAACTAACACTACACCGACAACAGACGCCTCACCTCAAAATAGCAACCTTCTATCATCGGTTGTCCAAAGGTTCAACCAAGGAGCTCATGCATCCAACAAGATCACGGCTTCCTTTAGATGATAGGCTCTCCAAAGCCTTCTACTGCATGACCAACTAGTAGCCTTAGCCTCCATGCACACTCCCCAACTCTACTCACAAATCTAGGCAACTACAGTAACTTCTTACTACAAATGACATCGAATCTTACAAGCCTCATCATACATGGACTTCCATAAGCCTCCAACTAAGCAACCACGCCACAAGAATCTTCGTTGCCAGTCCGTTAACGTCCTCTGCACCTTGAACCCATCTGCAGGTCGCAGTAACACCTTCATATAAGAGGTTGCAGCCCACACAGCAGCCTTTGTTGGCTATCAGCCTTTGCTTTACTAAGGCCTGCACAATAGCTACTTTCAACATCGACCATCACGAGCTCCCAGCTCTACACACATGCACGAAAGCTTCTCCATAGCTTCTAACTCTTGCATCTCCAAGGCAACGATTTCGATGGGCGATCCCTACATCCTGCATCTATCTTCTACGACAGTGCCATCGCAAACAACATCAGCGTTGCCTTCAGCTTGTTCACATCACCAGAATCTCAAAGATTCTGATGGAATCTACAAGATTCCATCAAGCTATTATCCACCCTATCCACTAGGGTCACCACACATAGCTGTGGTCAAGAGATTGCCACATGGCATCCCTATCCCATGGGCCACATCAGCAAAATAATAGGGACACATGCATGGCACATGCCACATTAGCACCATCTTATCCTAACACGTGTAGAATCCACATCATTAGCACATCTCAGCTACCACATCATCATTACCATAGCAGCAAGCCACATCATCTAGCCACATTAGCTTGCCAGCTCATCAACCACGTCATCAATGACATGTCATCATTGCCAGCAGGTCTCTGAACTTGTGCAGCTTCTTTGCACCCAATGCCTTCGTGAATATGTTAGCTACCTGATCCTCTGTGTTGCAATAACTAGATCAATAAGACCTAGTAAAACCTTCTCCTGCACATAGTGATGATGCACCTCAATGTGCTTTGTTCTAGCATGACAGACTAGGTTATTTGCCAAGTGTATACTGCTCATGTTGTCACAATAAATGACAACAGGCCCATTCGTAGACTCATGCATATCATAAAGAAGCTTATGCAACCAAGCTACCTCACATGCAGCCATTGCTGCACCAATGTACTCAGCCTCTGTGCTCGACAAGGCAACTGTAGGCTGTTTCTTGCTGCTCCAAGTGACTGCAGCACTCCCAAAAGAGAACACATATCCACTAGTAGATCGTCTATCAGAAATACTACCAGCCCAATCATCATCAGTGTATCCATGCAACTGTATCTAAAGCCCAGTCTCATAAAATAGTCCATATTGCAATGTGGACTTCACATACCTAAGTATGCATCTAGCCGCATCCAAATGTGGTTTCCTTGGAGCCTGCATAAACTGACTTACCAATCCAACAGCATAGCTTAAATCTGGCCTGGTAATAGTCATATAAATCAAACTTCCTACTATGCGTCTGTACATAGTAAGGTCTTCCAGAAGTTCACCTGCATCTGCGCTTAGCTTCACATTCTGCTCCAAAGGAACTAAAATAGGCTTATAGCCTGTCATCCCATATTTGGACAGCATGTCCAATCCATACTGCCTCTACAAGAGCCGTATCCCACTTGGTGATCTAATCACCTCAATGCCCAAGAAATAATGTAGCTCTCCCAAATCCTTCATCTCAAACTTCTACTTCAATAGCATTTTCACATGAAGGATATCTTCATCACTATCACCTGTGATGATCAAATCATCAACATAAATGACAAGCAGCATAATACCTTTCTCTGTTTCTCTCACATAAAGTGAGAAATCTGCCTTGGAAATCTGAAAGCCAATAGTGACAAGATACTGTCCTATCTTGTCAGACCATGCTCTAGGTGCTTGCTTCAAGCCATACAAGGCTTTCTTCAACTTGCAAACAAACCCAGGATGAACAGCATGAACATAACCTAGTGGCTGCTCCATAAAGACCTCTTCTTGCAAATCACCATGCAAGAAGGAATTCTTTACATCCATCTGATGTAAAGACCATCCCTTTGATGCAGCCATAGCAATGACTACTCTTACGGTTGCCATCCTTGCAATTGGACTGAATGTTTCTTCATAATCAATGCCATATGTCTACGCATACCCCTTGACAACTAATCTTCCCTTGTATCTGTTCACAGAACCATCTGCATTGTGCTTCACCTTATAAACCCACTTATAGCTAATTGCATTCTTGTCTTTAGGCAAAGGAACCAATTCCCATGTAGCATTTGCTTCCAAGGCATCCATTTCTTCATCCATGGCTTTGTCCCATTTTTCTTTTCCCATGGCTTGCTCAAAAGAAGTGGGTTCTGGTTCCTGTATCACTTTGACCATATATGCATATTGAATGGCTGTAAATCCATCATATTTCAGCCTATCCACAAGATACCTAGCTCTGGTAGATCTGCGCAAAATAGGCTCACTTCCAGGTGCTCTCAAAACATCCCTGCTCTTCCTTACTCCAGGTGTAACAACAGAAGGAATACCCAACTCATCATCAATGCTCTGTTTTGAGCCACTGGATTCACCCTCCACATAAGAGTGACCTGCATTCACATCAAACATGGGCTGATCTACCTTCTCTTTTCCTTTTTGGTGATAAAATAATGACACCCTCCAATAGATGCAGCTTTAGTAGTCCACACATCAGAGTGGATTAATTCCAATGGCTTCTTACTCTCTTGAACATGTTTAGGAAATGGTTTCCTTGCCTGTTTTCCAAATTGACAGGCTTCACATACCTTATGCATTTCTACAACCTTGAATTTAGGCAATCTTGCAATAATATTTCACCGGAACTGGGTGGCTCGTAGGGATATGCAGCTCTCTCCAAGACCATATCTGTCCATACTCTTTTCTACTAATTAACACGACCACTACGTTTATGCCAGATATCAATATCTGCAACTACATCGGTCCCATGTGCAAACATTACTGCACTCAATTCAAGCATGTCCACATCCAACGTAAACATCCTACCCTTCTTCTTTCCTTTTGCTATCAAGCAACCATTATATTTCATATCCTCAACAAAGCATCCATGAGGATTAAATCTGATCTGCAAGCCCTGCTCAACCATTTAACCAATAGAAACCAGGTTCTTGGTGATATTTGGGACATACATCAGACAGGTATTTCTTTTTTCCATCCTGCATAGACAAAGGAATTTTACCAATCTGCACAATAGGATGTGTAGTATCACAAATCCTATTCTTTCCATTTTCCTTGCATCCTGCATCCATTTTGCATGACCTGTCATGTGGTTTGATGCACCTGAGTCAACATACCACACATCATTGCTTTCTTTTGCACTTGTCACAGAATTGGTCATGTGCTGCACCATAAACAGATGCTCATTTCTGTCATCACCCTGTCTACTAGAAGATGCATAATGTCAAGCTTTTCAGTGACAATCTGTGAAAGAGAATCAGATGCCATTATAGAACATTGAAAAATATTCTATCACTGCAAAAAACACAGCTTCTGCCTCACAAGGGCAAATCTGCAAAACTGATGAAAGTGGTATTTGATTACACAGTCACTTCCTAGTGACGATTTTGCATAAACAGGCAATAAGGATGATTCTGTAACTCCCAATATCTCTGGGCACAGGCATACGATGCAATTTCTATGGCAACTTTTCATCGACCTGCAGAGCAGTGGTCGCACAGCAAAAATAAGGCCTTTTTCTCAGTGCTTGCGGAGAACTTCTGCCTCTAAAACGGGCCTCGAAATGGCCTCGAATCAGAAAAATAAAGTCACACCTAGAAGGGCGTCTCAATCTGAGACAATGCACTCTTGCACTTTCCGGCTGTGCTACCTGCAGAGATTTGCTCCCAAACTCGAAAAAGGAAAGCAACACTGGTCCTCTTACCAGGACACCGTGAACTTGGTTTGCTTTCTTGAGCTCCTTATCATGAACCAGGCTCTGACACCATGTGAAGATAGTGGAAGAGAAGAAAGGAGTCTCACTTGCAGCTTTCTCACATACACAATGGGGGAATACACACAAAGGTGGAGGCTGAAAACAGTTTTCCTCTTCTTAGTTGTAAAAGCCAAAAAGAACTCTAGTACAAAGAATAGAAGAACCCTATATGTGGGTCTCAAACCAAACTCAACTAACTAAGGTGGTATACTAATTGAGCCATGAACTAGAGTACATAAGGATAGCTATCATCCAACTATTATTCATGAGCGGTGTACCAACCGCATCTGCAGCTAACAAGTCAGTGACATAAATGCACAACGGTCACCCTGGCATATCATGAGTGGAGCTCAATATCTCAACATCTTATTGTTTTGAGTCGCAAATTCTCATCAACTGTATCCCTGTTGTTTGCCCTGTATGTATCTATGGGTAAATGACCCTTATATATTCACTTATTTAATAAAATAAACCAAAATAACATTGTGAGCCAAGGAAAACAAGTCACACATTCAATATGTATCGAGTAAATGTCCATTATGTATTCACACATTTAATAAAATCAACCAAAATATTATTATGAGCAACAAAATCACAAATACAACGTTTTGTGACTTTGCACTTGTACATGTATCACTTGCCAATAGTTTTTTTAAAGTTTTTCCTACTTCAAAATAAACTCATGTACATGTTGAACTCCCCTACATGCTTCACAATGAAGTGGACTCTGATGCTTGCTGTCAAATCCGTTGTGATGCGTTGGAAGTAGACTCTCTCTTGAGGCTTTAATGCTTTTGGGGTATATGGACTCGTCCTTCAGGCATAGAATTAGTCTACTTCAAAGCGTGGACTCAGTTGTGCTGGTTTAGGCATAGAATCAATTGGAGGTTGTGATTTTTCGGGCATAAACTGAATCTCTTCTTTTGAGTGTGGGCTGTGATTCTTTTGCGGTGTAGAATGAATATCTACTTCCGCCCCCATGGACTCTACTGGGATGCTTTGGACATAGACTCCCCTAAATGTTGTGATGCTTTAGCCATAAGATTGAGTCTCTACTTTCGCGAGTGGACTCCATTCTGATGCTTTGGGTTTAGACTCCTTGGGCGTACATTGAATCTCTACTTTTGTGGTTGGACTTGATTGTGATGCTTCGGGAGTAGACTCCTTTAAAGGTTGTGATGCATTGGGAGTATATTGAGTCTCTACTTCCTTGAAAGCCTTTGATGCAAACTTGGGTGTCTCATTTACTTCAATTGGAGATTGAGCAATTATGTATAGAATAGTATGAGGCACAAATGTCTATAATTCTACATCAAAATATGTAGACATTGAGGATTGTGAGCCCTTCACATCAAATATTTCATCAAGGAGCAACTTGCAGTTGTAGCACACTCTCCACCCATAGCTGTGTGCATCATTTTTCTCTAAAACCTTGTGCATCTTTGTGAGTCCATTTCTTCTTGCAAGTAACCATCATGCTTTGTGACTTGTTCGATTGCACTTATTAACCTTGATGTAGACCTATCCATCATAACATACAAGGGAATGAATAAGTGCATCGCAAAAGATACATACCATGAAAGTTACAATGCATTAAGAGTACACTTATGCTAACATATTGCCATGATATCTTACCATTGAATTGGCAAAATAACATTTCTTGGCCTGTAGGTCCAAAGCCACGAAACTCCAATGTAAACTGCATGGCCTATTAAGAGTTTTTATTATTTGACTACATCTTACTTTTTGCAAAAGTAAATAGGAGGTTGTGGTGTCACTTACTCCTCATAATATGGAAAAAAGACAACTTGTACATTGTCCATATTGAGATATTGTAGCCATGTGCAAATATCTCCTATTGATTTTTTATTATTATTGAGCCATGTAGAAAGTAGGGAATCTATGACATATACAAACTTTCCAAAAACTATAGGAAACCAAGATATAGTTATACTGCATTTAAAAAAAAATGAAATTTAGCTCATTAGATTTTAATAAAAATATAATTACTAAGCCAAGATAAAGCTTGTATCAAACCTGAGGGTGGCCATTATAACTTTATCATTAACCTCTTTATCTCAATATCTGAGGGTTTGAATCTCTTCTTCACCAAATGAAAAATATTGAGGTTGCTCTCCAATGAGAACATGAAAATCAAAGTTTCTTTCCATTTCTTTTAGCTTAGACAAATATTTAGAATTCTTTTAGCCATCCTCATATGCTTTGAATTCCACATAAGCCAAGTAGTTTACTCTCTATGTTAGGAAAGTCTTTTGGTTATCCTCTTATTGTCTCAAATATTTCCTTTTTAGTTTTTCTAGCAATCACCATATCGATTAAACTTGAAGGAAATAATGTGGCTTTCCTATGACTTCAGATCCATGTGCAATCATTTCTTCATCCTTACCCTCTGCCATCTATAAAAAATACAAAAGCTTTTGAGATTGATAGAGGTCATAGTTAAATCTAATGCTTGTAAAAAAAAAAATGTAAATTGTCATACTAGGATATATGTCCGTGATTTCTTTGTGTAATCTTGTGAGCCTTGAAGATCATCAACGTTATCATCTGCAATCACCTCTGCATCCCCCCTTCATCATTGTTTGCATACTCTTTATCTTGGGAGCCATCAAGATCATCCATGTCGTCATCTCCAATTCTCTTTTGTTCCACCTCTTTCTCGTAGCCGATAGTTAGATCAGCTTGCAAGTGAAAGTGTACCATGCAAGCCTTTCGTTCAAAAATATTAGTGGAATATCCTTTTTTGAGAAGATCTTAGAAAACATATCCCATTCCTAATAATGTGACCTCCCAATTAGGTGGTTGCAAGTATTCTGACATAGTAATCAAAAGACTTCCACTTTTTGATGGACATTTGTAGATTTTGGAGTGCACTTGATGATGAGAGGACCTGTGGATTTCTTTCTCCTCTAGCATGAGATGCAAACTCTTGGGAGTCCCCCTTATGTTATGTTGTAGGGAGTGGTCAGGATATGGATTCCACATGCATAAAAGGAATTATTCAAGGCATTGGAACTTTAATCCACATTCTCTCTTCTTGTCTTGGTTGCATACAGACCATTGTAGATCTTGAAATCACATGCATAGAATTTATCCAAAGTGTTATGCATCTCGTCCTTGTTTTCTTTATTGACAAAAATGACAATAGTGCAAACTACAACTCTACTAATTGTGGTATATAGTATTCTATCAATGGATTGGCAAATATCATTGGAAGAGACCTCATCAATAGAGAATACTTGGGGCTTATAACAACTTGTTTCATCAAATAAGAAGTCCTCATCTAAAACGCCCCTGTACGCTACAACCTTTCCAGATTTTAAGGTGATGTTCACATTGAATTGAAAGCCATGGTTGACATCCCTTAATATTCTCAATTTATGCTCATTCACAAGCTTCTCAACATATACAATCACCTATGGTGGGATTTGGGCTCTCATGAATGAGGTGTCCTTTTCCTTAGCTGTGGATAAAGCAACTATATGCATTGACCAATACTAGGGTCAATATTTCATTGACCAATAGGGATAGCTTTTTCTGTGATACTAGGGTCAATATTGCATTGACCATATGAATATCTTTTTCTATGAGAAAATATATAATCATACTATCCACTGCATCACGTTTCACCTATATGTTGATGCACTCCTCCATGCAATGATCTTTGTCCTTTCTCCTAGAAAACCATTCTTTCTTGAGGAGTTTCTCTGTTGCCAATGTTACATGGCTATCCATAAAATATTTGATGGGTCTCCACATTCTTGTTTTCACCTCTTTTTTCTCAACCTTTGACTTTTGTGGTAGTAAGAAAGGACCTTCATAAGTAACCTCACCCTTCTCATATGCATGGAAAATTGCCACAAATTGCTCAAACACCTCATCAGGTCGAAAAATTATACTTGTGTAGATTGCATATCTATCTCTCACTACTACCTTGAAGCTTGGGAGAGTACTTCCCATTCTTGATTTCCCCTTGCTACAACCGCACTTAAACATATGTAAAAATTGACTAATGTGTCTGCATTTGCTTTTGTGGTAGTTCTTTTCAAATGTGTTGCTAGAGAACCAAGTGTCGTCCATAGACACCTCGCTTTCATTTGGATTTTCGATGTCAAGGTTATCTTACACTTTGCAAAAAGATAATGATTCAGTCTTTTGGACTCAATCAAATATTTTGTTGGATGTTTAAAAATACATATTGTGGCCATATAAGCATTGAAGGGAAGAACCTTTGGAATTTTCTTGCAGTGAGTCTTCTGGATTCCCTTGCTTGTCTAGCAAGTTCATTACAAGCATGACCATTAATCAGATCAAATTTACAATGCAGTAAGAAATTTCTCTTTGCCTCTTTCAAAATTATATTGGAATTGCCTCTTTGCCCTCTTCATGCGGAATTGTGTAAGGCATTGTGTGAAGAATTCAGTGAACATCTCCTCAAAATGGGTAGGTCCTTCAAACATAATTCCATTGTCATGGCTTAGCCTACCTATATTTGGGCAGAACATGATTGGATGTAAGACTGCATTATGTGAAGATAGTGGGAGAGAAGGAAGGAGTCTCACTTGCGGCTTTCTCACATTCACAATCGGGGAATACACAAAAAGGTGGAGGCTGAAAACAGTTTTCCTCTTCTTAGTTGTGAAAGCCAAAAGAACTCTAGTACAAAGAAATAGAAGAACCCTATATGTGGGTCTCAAACCAAACTCAGCTAACTAAGGTGGCATACTAACTGAGCCACAAACTAGAGTACATAAGGATAGCTGTCATCTAGCTATTATTCATGGGCGGTGTACCAACCGCATCTGTAGCTAACAAGTTGGTGACATAAAGGCACAACGGTCACCCTGGCATATCACGAGTGGAGCTCGATATCTCAACACTCTCCCTCGAGCCCAATCCCAATTCCTGCACACCAAGTAGGTCTCTGAACTTGCACAGCTTCTCTACACCCAATGCCTTTGTGAATATGCCAGCTACTTGATCCTCTGTGCTAACATAAACTAGATCAATAAGACCTAGTAAAACCTTCTCCCGCACATAGTGATAATGCACCTCAATGTGCTTTGTTCTAACATGATAGACTCGGTTATTTGCCAAGTGTATATTGCTCATGTTGTCACAATAAATGACAACAGGCCCATCTGTAGACTGATGCATATCATAAAGTAGCTTATGCAACCAAGCTACCGCACATCCAGCGATTGCTGCACCCATGTACTCAGCCTCTGTGCTCGACAAGACAACTGTAGGCTATTTCTTGCTACTCCAAGTGACTGCAGCACTCCCAAAAGAGAACACATATCCACTGGTAGATCGTCTATCAAAAATACTACCAGCCCAATTAGCATCAGTGTATCCATGCAACTGTATCTGAACCCCAGCCTCATAAAATAGTCCATACTGCAATGTGGACTTCACATACCTGACTTACCAATCCAACAGCATAGCTCAAATCTGGCCTGGTAATAGTCATATAAATCAAACTTCCTACTATGCATCTATACATAGTAGGGTCTTCCAGAGGCTCACCTGCATTTGCGCTCAGCTTCACGTTCTGCTCCAAAGGAACGAATAGGTTTACAGCCTGTCATCCATATTTGGATAGCATGTCCAATCCATACTGCCTCTGCAAGAGCCGTATCCCACTTGGTGATCTAATCACCTCAATTCCCAAGAAATAATGCAGCTCTCCCAAATCCTTCATCTCAAACTTCTGCTTCAATAGCATTTTCACATGAAGGATATCTTCATCACTATCACCTCTGATGATCAAATCATCAACATAAATGACAAGCAGCATAATACCTTTCTCTGTTTTTCTCACATAAAGTGAGAAATATGCCTTGGAAATCTGAAAGCCAATAGTGACAAGATACTGTCCTATCTAGTCAGACCATGCTTAGCTGCTTGCTTCAAGCCATACAAGGCTTTCTTCAACCTACAAACAAACTCAGGATGAATAGCATGAACATAACCTGGTGGCTGCTCCATAAAGACTCTTCTTGCAAATCACCATGCAAGAAGGCATCCCTTTGATGCAGCCATAGCAATGACTGCTCTTACGGTTGCCATCCTTGCAATTGGACTGAATGCTTCTTCATAATCAATGCCATATGTCTGTGCATACCCCTTGACAAATAATCTTGCCTTGTATTTGTTCACAGAACCATCTGCGTTGTGCTTCACCTTATAAACCCACTTATAGCCAATTGCATTCCAATAAGGCTTTAAAGTACAAAATGAAAGACAATACATTTTCCCCATCATACTGTAATGTGCCCAAGCTGAAAGAAAATGCATTTTGCCCATCATACTATAATGCACTCAAGCTGAAAGATAATGCATTTTGTCCATCATACTATAATGTGCCCAAGCTGTAATGTGTCCACTGATACAATTGTGTGTGTGTCCATTTAACAAATCTTTGAATGGATGATAAAAAATAGCCTCAAAGCCTTTACAAGGCTCAATATATATACATACATTGAAAAATGATAGCCAATAAGGCTGTACAACGATGAGATGGAAAAAAATAAAACTATCATCTATCCATGATTAACAATTACATTGTGCCCACTGAATCTCTTCTCTCACTAAAACTATGATGCTACTCATTGATCTGTCAACTGAAATGTTTCTCATAGGGTTGTGTTATGAGTGTGAAACCACAAGTGAATGTAGGACTAATGCTGATTAGCAACTAGTCGAGAATTTCTTAGCATGGTTTCGATTGGTTGTTTTGGAGTTCTCACCTCTATGGTGGATAAACTAATCTATGTTAATAGAAGCTATACCAACCATCGAATCAAAGAAAAAGCAAGAAATAATTTATTTTGCATATTCATTTTAATAGCTTACCTGCAAGAGACAAGAGTTATAAACAAATATTATTCATTTCATATATATTTAAAGTATATTTAATTTAGCAAAATATTTTAAACTAAATTCAATATACTTTAAATATACATTTATACTATAAAAAATAAAAAATTAAAAATATAAAACTGTTATTTAAAATATTTAAATTTAAATTTAATAATACAAAATAATTATATATTAAACTCATTAATTTTGATTTAAATCGGAGTAGACTCAGTATCCTCTTCCTTAAATTCAAGCGGAGGCTATGGCAACTCTTCTGATGCTTCCAGTGGAGGCTGTGGTGTTGTAGGTGTACACTGAGTCTCTACTTCTTTTGTAGTGTGCAGTGCTTTCACAGTAGACTCAATCTCCTCTTCCTTAAATGCAAGCTCTGATATTGCTTCAATTGAGGTTCAATTGCACATTGTATTCTAATGGCAGCAAGTAGGTCTCGAATGATTTCAGCCCTAAATAATTGTATATCCTCCTCTGAATATTTGAGCTCCAAATAGTCTTCCGATGAGATTTGTGGCTTAAGTGAGAAAGTTTCTTTGAAAATCAACTTGCAATTGTAGGCAACTCTCCACCCACAACTATGCCCATCTTCCTGCTCTACTACTAAACGCTTTTGGAAGTCTACTGAGTCTTTGTACTGTCCTGTTTCTCTAATAGCAGATACCAATTTCTTAATCGACCTGCTCATCATGACATATTAAAAAAACTTAGTGTGTCTATTACATAAGGTACATAATATAGAAGTAACAACAGATTAATAGAATACTTACGTTTGCACTGAGCCATGGAAGCCTACAATTGAGTTAACAAACCAACAATAGTTTTCCTCAAGGTCCCAAACCACAGACTCCAATGTTCCCTACACGAATAATTAAGAACCATTATTATTTAACACAATGTTGCCAGTATAAGATGAAAATAAAGGTTGCCATGATACTTACATCTCCTGATATGCCATAAATAGGACTCGCACGCCATGTAAATGTAAAGGCTGTAACCATTTACAAACATCGGCTATCGTCTTTCTGCTATCGCTAAGTATAGGAGAAAGGGGGGAATCCAACATATACACATGGTTTTGTACGGCTCTACCAAATCGTGACATAACTATATTGCACCAACAAATAAATGAATATTAGCTTATTAGATTTAATCAAAATATTGAATTATCAAGCAAAGAAAAAGTTTGTATCAAACCTGAGAATGGCCATCATAATGTTGTTATTGACCTCATTTGAAGCTATAGAGAGGATTGAAATCTCCTCTCCCCCAAATTCAAGATACTGAGGTCTATGTTGAATCATAACCCTAACATTAAAAGAGCTTCCCAATTCTTCCAATGAAGCCATGTTTGTAGAGTTGAGGTCTTCTATCCCCTTGGACTCTTTGACGGCATTCATTTCGCACTCCTCTGAGCCATTATCATCTATTTGCCTTGTGGGAGGGTCCATAATGTCGCCCTTAATGATTGCTCGAATGGTACATGCTATAAATGCATAGAGATGCAAATCCGTATATGTTGACAGTGTTGTGTCATTTTGTATCTTAAAAATTTGACCAAGTACCAAAAAGCAATTGTAGGCCACCCTCCATCCACAATTATAGATGTGGCTATTTGTTGACATATACAATTGTATATGTTGACAGTGTTGTGTCATTTTGTATCTCAAAAATTTGACCAAGTACCAAAAAGCAATTGTAGGCCACCCTCCATCCACAATTATAGATGTGGCTATTCTCTTGATGTGATACCTGACATGTTATATACTCTATTTGTTGTGCCAAGTCACATTGCCGCATTACTGTGTCGATAGCACCTACTAACTTTCGAGCTGATCTGCACATCAAAACATATAACAACAGTGAATATGTGCATTGCATATCAATCTACATGTCAAGAAGTGACAACAAATGTAGTCTATACTTACTCTAACACAGTGCCATGGACGGATGTCATTGAGTTGGCAAAGAAGCACTTCTTTGCAAAGATGTCCACGACTACCAGACTCCAATGTGAGCTGCATTATCAATAAAGAATAATTACTGTGTTTGAGACAATTCTAGCAATGCAATAGAAAAAGCAAGTAGGGTTTGATGCTTACTTCTCATAATATGCTGTAAAAATAACTTGTGCATCATTCATAGGAACGTGCTTCAACCACTTGCAAACATCCTCTATGGTTTCTTCTTTGTTACTAAGCACTTCCGAAATACGAGGATCGAGCATATATGAAACGCTTTGTATATTTTGCGGAAAATTTGCTATAACATTACTATATTTAAAAAAAAAGTATTAGCTTCTTGGGTTTAATCAAAATAAGCAAAGTATAAAGCCAAGGAAAAGGCTGCATCAAACCTGAGGATGGTTGTAATGACTTTGACATTAACCTCTTTCTTAGGATTCAAGAGGATTGAAATCTCTTCTTCACCAAATTCAAAAAAATGAGGTTGTTGTCGAATTAACAACATAGCAGTGAATGAACTTCCAATCTGCTCCAATAGATTCATATTTTCATGACTCATCTTATTGAGAGAGTAGTCTACATCGTATTCTTCTTTACTTGCTATGTCTTCTACATCCTCCTTCTGCTATAAAAATATAAAAAAGTTATGCGATGTACACATCCCAAATAAAGGCTTAAACAAGCAGATAAGGTTTCATACATGCTTTCATTAGAGTCAGTCTCTCCTCCGCTTGGAGCAAAATTTTAAAAAGTAAGGTTTCATACATGCTTTCATTAGAGTGAGTCTCTCCTCCTCTTGGAGGAAAAATTTAAAAAGTTATGAGATTTACACATCCCAAATAAAAATAAAGGTTTAAATAATCATAGAAGTATAAAGATAGCATGCTTTCATTAGACTCAGTCTCTTCTCCTCTTGGAGGAAAATATAAAAAAGTTATGAGATTTACACATCCCAATTAAAGGCTTGAACAAGCATACAAGTACAAAGATAAGGTTTTATACATGCTGCAATGTAGTCATATTTTCATGTTGTTTCCCAATGGTAGCAATTAGACGCTGAATACTCTCAGCCCGAAATGCTAGCAGATCGGCTTCTGTATATGATTCCATTTTGACTGGTAACTCCAAATCAAAAATCTCTCTAAGAAACAACATGCAGTTGTAGGCAACTCTCCACCCACAGCTGTGCCCATCTTTTTGCTCCACTGGCAGACGTCTTTTGAATTCTACTTGGTCTTGTTGCTCCGTGGTTGTTCTGACAGCAGATACTAGCCGATATGCAGCACTGTCCATCATGACATATTAACTATATTGATATGTCATGATCATAAGATACAAAATAAGAAAGTATCAAAAATATTAAGAGAATAATTACCTTGGGGAGTTGGCATGATAGCCTTCCATTGAATTCACAAACCACAAATGGTTGAGTTCAAGGTCCCAGATGATCAGACTCTAATGTGAGCTACACGACCAGAATAAAAATGATTATTGTTTTATACAAACTTGCCAAAGAAATAGTAAAAATAAGGTTAGAGTTGATACTTACGCCTCATGATAAGGCATAAAGATGACTCGCACCCCATCTAAACTCAAAGGGCTTAACCAGGTACAAACATCTTCTATAGTCTTTTGAGGAGAGCTAAGAATAGAAGAAAGGAGAGCATCGAGCATGTACACACGATGCTGCACTGCACTAGGAAGCTGAGAAATAACTACACTGCACCAAGAAATAAACAAACGTTAGCTCATAGAATTGATTTGCATTCTGCACTACGAAACTGATATATAACTACATTGTAAATAAATAAACAAATGTTAGCTCATTGAAGTAGCAACAAATAAACAAATGTTACCTGAGAATGGCCAAGATAACATTGTCATTAACCTCTTTTAAAGGATTGGAGAGGATTGAAACCTCCTCTCTACCAAAGCTCAAATACTGAGGTTTTTGTTTCAAAACGATCCTAACTTCAAATGAGCTCTCCATTTTATCCAATGCAACTAAATTTGCAGAATGGGTCTCTGTCATAGCTTGTATTCTATGTTTGGGGTCATTCTGCTTTTCCATGGTGTCTTTAAAGCTCTTGTGCTCATGGGATTCTTCAATCAAATTTAGAGGTGGTTGCATTGTTGAAGTAGAAGGGAGTGCCTCCATATTGACTTCATCCATTTCTTCTCCCTCTATTGCTTGTAAACAAATATGAGAGATTAGATTCATTATCTTTAAATTTAAATCTTATTTAAAAAATTGTATTTAGTTGAGAAATAGAGAGTTCATACCGCTAAGTATTGTCGTAGTGGCCTTTTTTCATAACCCTGCGAGCCATAATTATCAAAGAAGGCAGCATCATGTTTGTCTTCATCCACCAACCTCTCTCTGAACGGGTCATGTAAGTCCATCTTTTTATCATCATCAACTGGGACATTATGATCTTCAAGGTAATCATCCATGTCATCAGTGTCCTTGTGGTCTATCTCTTTTTCATAGCCTGTGGTTAGATCTGCTTGAAGCTAAAAATAAGCCATGAAATGCTTATTTTCAATAATATTTGTGGAGTTGCCTTTTTTGAGGAGATCCTCAAATAAATATCACATCCTACACAAGGTGACCTCCCAACTTGCCGGTAGCAAATTCTCCATCGTGGTAAGCAAGAGACTCCCACTTTTTGCAGGACTTCCATAGTTGTTTTTTTGATAATGTATGGACCTGGGAATATCTTGCTCTTCTAGCATCAATCTCAAATTATTTGAATTCCCTCTTATGTTCTTTTGTAAGGAGTGATCAGGGTTGCAACTTTGCATACACAGAAAGAATGATTCAAGAGATTGAATCGCTATGCCACATTCTCTCTTGCCTCTCTTTGCTGCATAAACACCACTATAGATCTTCAAATCTGATGAATATGCTCGCTCTAGAGTAACCTGCATGGCTTCTTTGTCTTTTTTATCAACAAAAATGACAATGTTGCAAATTGCCACTTTGCTAATGGTGGTATATACTATTCTATCAATGAAGTTATGGATATCATCGCTAGAAACTTCATTGATAAAGAATAGTTGTGGCTTATCCCATGCTGACTCATTCTTGAAGAAGTCATCTTCTGAGACTCCCCTAAAGTTCACAAGCTTTCCAGACTCTGCCGTAACCTCTACATTGAATTGAAAGCTTTGGTGCATATCTGTCGGCATCCTTATCTTGCTGATTAATCTTTCCACATATGCAACCACCTGTTGTGGGATTTCTTTTCTCATATAAGAGGTTACTATTTCTGACCCATCTTCATCCTTTTTAATCCACCTGTTTGCCCATAGCTTTATCTTGGGTGTTGACAAAGAAGCTATATGCTTCACCACATTATAGTCAATGTTACAATGAGTAAGTGGAATTTGTTTCTCTGACAGCAAATACTTAATGGCACTATGCACCGCATCACGCCTCACCTGTACATTGATGCATTCTTCCATGCAGTAGTCTTTGTCTTTTTTTCCAAAAAACCATTCTTTCTTTAAAATTTTTTGTGCTGCCATGGATGCATACTTGTCAGGTAAGTACTTTATAGGCCTCCACATCCTTGTCGTCAACTCCTTCTTATCCATTACCTTTGACTTTTCGGAGATAAACAAAGGAGCTTCATAGGTCAACTATCCACGCTCACAAGCAATACACGTTTCAAGCATCTCATTGAGAACACTTCAACAGGACGAAATATGATAGAAGTGTAGTTGGCATATCTGTCCCTCACCACCTTGAGGCTTGTCATACTTTCTTCTCGTTCTTGAGTTCCCCTAGGCACAACTACACTCAAGGAAGTATAGAAGTTCGTGAGTGTGTCGGCGTCTGCTTTTGTGACCTTTTGCTTCAAATTAGGATTTGGAGAACCAAATGTTGTCCATATAACCCTTGCCTTCTGTAAGACCTCTGATGTTGAGGATATCTTACGCTTTTCATGGACATAATGATTAAGTCTTTCGGACTTAATCAAATACTTGATCTCATGCTTGAATATACAAATTGTTGCACGATAATAATGGAATGAACTTATCTTTGCAAATTGTTCTGAAGTGAGTCTTTTGACCTCCTTTGCTTCCTTTGTGATCTGATTACAAGCATAAGCCCAATGTTGACCATCAATGGGCTAGAATCTGCAATGAAGGAGGAATTCCTTCTTTGCTTCCTTTAGCATATTCTCACCTTGTGCCTCTTCGCCTTGTTCATGTGGAATATTTTTAAGAGTGTCTTTAAAGAATCGACTGAAGGTTTCCTCGAAATGTTAGGCTCTGTAAATGTTATTTGATCCAGAAAACTATTTTTGATTGGACAAAAGATTATTGGGCGCAAGACCACATTGCTTGCCACAGGTTTCTTACCATCTCTCAAAGCCTCGTATATTTGCAGTGCATAGGATATATCAAGGCTTCGGCTATTAGTAAAGACAGCTGCAGCTTCCACATCTTTGGCATTCACAAACCACGTCCTTTGACCCCAGATATATCCCACATCATCATCTGTAACTGCTTCATTAAGATGCAGATTAAGATTTTTGATTGATGTGAGTTCATCCTGACCATCTTCAGCCTCGGGTTTTGAGTCTTCTTCATCTTTCTCTTCTTTTAACCGTTTTTTATCCACATTATCTCTCTCTACAGTGGGACGATGCCTTTTTTTACTGCTTGGAACTGTGGCTCTTGCAGTACTAGCCTTTTGCATTTCACGTCGTGGTTTGCTAGCAAGAGCTTCTAGCATAACTACAGTGGATCGACCTTGATCTTCTTCAATTTTTTTTAATTCCCGTGCACTCAAGGCTTGTGTTTCATCATCCTTAGTTACATCCACCAGTTCTGTAAGAAAATAGTATGCAGCGGAAGATAACAACAAAACGCAAGTACACGATGGAAAGCTGGAGAGAATACAAAAATTCTGATATACCAAACTGCTGATACAACTGATGGTTGGCTGTCCACCCGTGCGCTCTACAGACAGAGCTTCGATGGTGATCTAGACAGATGCTGGACGGAGGACTATGAGCGTGAAGAACTGGTGATCTGATGATAGGGGGTGGCCACTTATATAGTGTAAGTGGTTGACGGTCGGCCCTGTAATAGGCAGTCGGCCTAATAGACAGTCGGCCTGGAAGACCAACCGACCCTTCAGAAAACATGCCGTCGGGCAGATGAAGGATCGCGCATAGGTCATACCGTCGGGCAGATGAAGGATCGCCCCCGGACCCTGCCGCTGGGGGCTTTGCCCCCAGACCCCCACCGGGGGCCTGCGGCCCCCGAACCCCCTGCTATCGGGGGGGCTATCGCCCCCCCGAACCCCCCCTTTGTGCAGACGGGTATCTACTCTTGGCTCCTAAGCCGTCTCATAACCATCTGGTCTACTCTAAGACCCCTTCCAGTGTCTAAACTGGGGATCCCTCCCAATATCTGATACCCATCATAGCTTCTCCTCATATGGGGGCCTTACAACATTGGGTACACAGAATATTGGTGGGTTACATGAGAGGTGGACATTTGAGCTAACTCTAACAAGTTCTTGCTCTAGAAGTTTGCGCTCATGTTCTACATATTTGTGACAGTGTGCCTCTTCTTCTTGTCCCTGCATCGAAGTCTGAGCTTTTTGATCTCCGTCATGTGAAGATCCTTGAATATGAGGAGCATATTGTGCATCCTGAAAGTACTAAAACATTATCTTTGCATGCATCCTTTTTGCCACCACACTAGGAAATTGATCCCAAGTATATGAAAGAGCCTCCAATGCACTTTGCAGCTCTGGAAACTTTGATGGTTGAGGAGGAGGCATCACAAAGGTCTTTGAGTCTCTCCTTGACACAACAAAATGAAGACCGCCAACTTCAAGATCTGAACTCTTTGTAAAAATATCCATACAAGTCTCTTTTGGCTCTATCATTATGCCTACTACAAGGCTTGAAGTCATATCTTTTTTGAGGAAAGTAGCATTGTTGACTCTGTGCCAACATGAACTTATGAAGAAAGAGAAGGTGATACAACTTTGTGATACAACTTTGTGTTACAACTTCTAGACACAACTTTATGTTACAACTTTGTGACACAACTTTGTGTTACAACTTTGTGTTACAACTTTGTGACACAACTTTGTGTTACGACTTTGTGTTACGACTTTGTGTAACAACTTTGTGTAACAACTTTGTGTAACAACTTTGTGTTACAACTTTGTGTTACAACTTCTACATGTAGAGAGAGAGGGTGTTACAACTTTGTGTTACAACTTTGTGATACAACTTTGTGTTACAACTTTGTGATACGACTTTGTGTTACATGCAGAGAGAGAAGCTCTCCAACTTGTATAAATACCCCATAATGGAATGAAGCCCACACTCTTGGGGCATTGTGTTGAGTCTACATTGGTATTCCAAGCATTTGTCTCAAGTGTCCATGCTTCCTTGCACTGCACGTCCAAAAGCATGTCCTAACCTTGCAACCCTTTCTCCCCTCTCCTCCAACCCTGCAACCCACCCTCTCCCTCTTCTCCTCCTCCTCCCTCCTCCTCCTCCTCCTCCTCCTCTCCTCCTCCTCCTCCCCTCTCCTCCCTCTCCCTCCTCCTCTTCCCTCCTCCTCCTTCCTCCTCTTTCTCTTCCTTCACCCATGCTCTTACACCTTCTTCCTCTCCCACTCCTATGCTTTCCTAAACTCTTATACTCCATGATCTACGAGGGAGACGAGTTCTCCACCATGTATTCTACTCTGAACCTTGCATCCTCCCTCTAACCCTGGACTCCTTCTAAACCTTGGACCTCCTTCTAAACCCTGGAACTCTTTCTGAACCCTGGAACCTCCTTCTGAACCCTGGAACTTCTCCTAAACCCTTGAACTCTTTCTAAACCCTACAACCTCCTTCTGAACCCTTAAACTCCTCCTAAACCCTACAACCCCCAATGAAGGCGAAAGCCTTCATTACCCCAACAACAATGGTTTACGTGCCTTTTACACATGCTTGCATTTTGTTTACTCACCACACTTAAGCCTACGTCTCTCACCGGAACACGACTCGAGGTCCTAAGCTACACATATACTACAACGACAATCCCAATATATCTGTAGGTGACAAAAAGCCTCGGAACACTACAACATAGAATACCCAGCTCTTCCTACGAAAGCAGTAGGAAAGAGCCAACATTTGGCGCCGCTGTCGGGGAGGCTAGCGTCTCAAGTAGCGAGCAAACATGCGTAGGTAGGTGTAAAACAAGTCACTACTTCAAACTTTCACGCACATACCACTCAAGGGCAAGGAGAGTAAAATTTTTTTTTTCCAAATCTAGCCAAACATATCAACCCCAAACATCCACTTTGGGTTACTACCTTAAGAAATTTTCTTAATTTCTTAAATAAAAGCCACATGATGTACAATTAGGCTAGGTAGTGGACACGGTTGCATAGAGCTTTCAATTACGATCATTTTACCTTTTTACAGAAAGGCAAACCGAGCTCTCCATAAAGAGTTATGGCTCGGGAAGAGTTTAGGGTTAAACCCTAAACCTAAACCCTAAACCTAAAATCCAAACCTATAAAAACCTACTCCACCCCCCCTCATTCTTCATCTTTCACTTTTTGCCTCCATTCTCTTCCACCTTCCGAGCCCCACGCAAGACACTCCTCCCTCTCCATCGACCACCCCCTTACTCCTATCCTCGCCATGTAAGTGACATCGAGCCCTTCTCGCAGCGATGACCTAGCCTTCCACCCACCGTCCATTGTTCCGCAACAATCCCGTTACATCGAGAAAGACTTGGAGAGCGTCAGGTAACCACATCTCCTTGCTTTTCAATTTCCATCTTTCAGTTTTTTTTTTGTTGCTCTTATACCCCTCCCCCCCTCCACCACCACCTCCCACTCTCCCCCTCCCCCTCCACCTCCCCCTTCATCTCCCCCTCCCCCCTCCCCCTTCATCTCCCCCTCCCCCCTCCCCCTCCCCCTCCATCCCCACCTCCCCCTCCCCCTCCACCACCACCTCCCCCTTCATCTCCCCGTCCCTCCTCCCCCTCCCCCTCCATCCCCACTTCCCCCTCCCCCTCCACCACCACCTCCCCCTTCATCTCCCCCTCCCCCTCTCCCTCCCCCTCCTCCCCTCTCCCCCCACCACCACCGACCCCTCTCCCCCTCCCCCTCCACCACCACCTCCCCTTTCCCCCCACCACCACCTCCCCCTCTCCCCCTCCCCCTCCACCACCCCCTTCCCCTCTCCCCCTCCCCCTCCACCTTCTCTCTCCTTTCTCTCTCCTCTCTCCCCTTTTTCCCCTCTCTCTCTCTCTTCTCTCTCTCCACATTCCCCCTCACTCTCTCCTCTCTCCCCTCGTTCTCTCTCCCACCCCCTCTCTCTCTCACTCTCTCCTCTCTCCCCCTCGTTCCCTCACCCCCCCCCCTCTCTCTCTCTCTCACTCTCCCTTCTCTTCCCCCTTACGCCCGCCCCTCACTCCTCATCCCGCCCCCCTCTCCTCTCTCTCCCGTTTACCCCCTCCCCCTTATTCCCCCCTCCCCCTTATTCCCCCTCTCCCCTCTCTGCAACCCTCCCCACCCCACCCCCCACCCCGCCCGCGGCGGCGCTCCGCAGCGCCGCCGCCGCCGCCCCGCCCCGCGCCGCGCTACCCACCCCCCGCCCCCGCGGCGGCGCCCACAGCGCCGCCCGCCGCTCCCCCACCCGCTGCCCCGTGCCCCCCCGCCCGCGCCACCCCCGCCCCGCCCCGCGCCGCGCCACCCTACCCCTCGCCCCCGCAGCGGTGCCCACAGCGCCGCCCCCCGCCGCTCCCCCACCCGCTGCCCCCGCACCCCCCGCCCGCGCCACCCCCGCCCCGCCCCGCGCCACCTTACCCCGTTACCCACCCCCCGCCCCCGCGGCGGCGCCCACAGCGCCGCCCGCCGCCCCCCGCCCGCGCACCCCCCTCGCCCCGCGCGCCACCCTTCGACCTCCCCCGTGCAACCCCCCTCGCACCCCCCCTTGCACCCCCCTCGCCCTCCCCAACCCCCTCCCCCTCCAACGCCCACCCCCCTCGCACCCCCTCCACACCACCCACCTCGTCCCCGCGCGCCACCCCTCGCCCTCCCCCGCGCAACCCCCCTCGCCCTCCCCCGCCCCCCCCGCCGCGTAAACCCACCCCCCCCCTCTCCGGGCGGCGCCGTCGAGCAGCCCCCCACACTAAAAAAAAAAAAAACTAAACCTAACCTAAACCTACCACTAGGGTTAGTTTAACCATAGTTAGGTTAGTACTAACTACAGTTAGGTTAGGTTAGTTAACCTTAGGTTAGTTTAGTTAACCCTCAGTTAGGTTAGACTAACTCTTCAGTTAGTACCTAACTACAGTTAGTTAACCTCCCAGTTATAGTAACTGGGAGGACCTCGGTTGGTTAGTCTAACTAGAGTCACTTGGTTTCAACCCCTCGGTTGGACTTAAAGTCCATTCACACCACCATTAGGACCCCCCAAAACGCCAAATATTACCCCTCGTTTAACCCCTCGAAACTCATCCGTTTGGGACCCAAATTGAACCCCGTTTGAACCCAGATTTCACACACGGAAACACCACGTTATGGGGTATTTTTCCAGCCCATTGCACACCATTTCGGCATCCCTAGCACACGTTCATTCGCGCCCCCGTGTGGGCCTCATTTTGCATTAATTCACTCGTATTTTCACGCTGCGACCTCCGATTAACGATCCGTCTGCACCGGCACATTTCCCTACACACGTAGGACAATCCTAGGCACATTATTAACACGAAGGTCCCTACACAAACTAACATCACTCTAACTCTCCTAACAGCACCACCTCCACACCCACACTTGGGGTAGCGATACCCTTGGCAAATCACGCACCATCTGCATGCAGTTACGTTCCGGCCAACGACTTCGACTCCAACGCTCACCCAATCTGCAACTAACTCCACTGCAACAACCGCCCCCGCCAATCCTCTACCCCGAATCCCCCCCTCAGATTCAACAACTTCCTTTAACTCCTCCACGCCCCAACATGGCTGGACGTCGTCCTGAGCATGATGGGGACATCGAGCTCGATGCCGAGGCTGACAACTTCTTCAATCGACGAAATCACAACAATCACGGCCGACGCCCCTTGGGAAAACTGGAACTTCCCAAATATAATGGTAGGGGAGACCCTGCTCGCTTCCTCCAACATTTTGATGCTGCATGTCGAGCAGGTGGTGATCAATCCCATGAAACCAAGGTGGCTTGGTTTCCAATGGCCTTAACTGATGAGGCGTCGGAATGGTACCTCGACCTTCTTGTGGAAGAACGTGCCACATGGGACCTACTTCAAACTGAATTCAAACGTCGCTTTCAAACGGAGAGGCTACAAGATGATCCCGCTCTCCAACTCAGCAAGATCGAACAAGGCCGGAGGGAAGATGTACGCACATACCTGGGAAAGATGAAGAGATTGATCGCCAAATGTGACCCATGCCCAGATGCAAAGTACCTCACGGCATGGTTCATAGCAGGTCTAAGAAAGAAAATCCGCAAGGATATGAAAAAGATAAGTAGCTATGAAACATTCAGTGCGGCAGCCATTGACATCGAAGATGGCATGACAGATTCAGACACTAGCAGTGATGATGCCAGATCAAATACACGAGATAAGCGCTCGAAAAAAGGTAAATCAAAGGACATTGGCGAAACATCCAATGAAGATCGCCTCGAGGCCATGACCTTGAAGTTGAAAGAAGATATGATGCAGGCCATGGATCAAAAACTTCACTTGTCTCAGCCGCCAACTCAAACATATCCACGGCGAGAAAATGTCTGGTGCCCACACTGCTTGGCAAATCATACAGCAAATGAATGCCCAGTCCTAAGAGCAAGGATCACTGCACAAGCAAA
Organism: Dipteris shenzhenensis; assembly: GCF_047967505.1. Lineage (NCBI taxonomy): Eukaryota > Viridiplantae > Streptophyta > Polypodiopsida > Gleicheniales > Dipteridaceae > Dipteris > Dipteris shenzhenensis. The sequence goes on from NC_141599.1 coordinate 48,178,338, forward strand.
TCCACCGCCACGGTTGTGGTGCCATATCTGTGTCGTCGGCGGCCATGATGAGACCAGTTGCATCTTCAACATGCGCAACAATCCGCCTCGACCACCACAATACCAAGCGGCACCCATGCCAGTATACAGGCAACCGGCACTTGCACAAGCGCCCCCAGCTCCGAGACTAAATCCTGTTCCCGTTATCCTGTTCCCGTTTGGACACAAGTCCCACGACTACTCAGGAATCCGAATCCACGACCGTATCCAAGAGCACCAAATCCAGCTCCTCAGGCAGTTCTCATACATCAATTACAAGCCGAGGAAGTAGACTCGCTATTTGAGTATGAAGCAGAGTACCCAGTGTACTATGTAGAAGGTGCAGTCTATGCAAATCAAGTGTGACCCAACACATATCGAGCACCAATCAAGTGTTACGGTTGTGGAGAAAATCATAGGATCGCAGAGTGCCCTCATCATGGTAGCCCCGCTTATACTTTCCAACCACTTTGCAGAGATTGTGGCATAGGACATGCCTGTATGGATTGTCCCATGAAAAATAAGGTCCCAGAACAAACAGAGGTTAAGCCTGACGTCCCCATCGGCATCATTGGGGTGGACCATCAAAGTCTGGGTCCGGCAAGTCTAAGGTCACAAACTATCAATGTAATTACACGCCAACAGAAAGAGGCCACGAAGGACCCTATCATTCCAATCCAACCGAAGCGACTTCTGAGAAAGAAAGCACAAGTGCTTCCACCTCCGCCAAGCAATGAGCAGCCGAGCTCATCCACATCAACTCCCGAGCCTCGAATAAAAGAAGCTCCATTCCCGAATGCAGAGGTGGAGAAGGCTCGTTTTCAGGCACTTCAGCAATGGGTCCAAAATGAACAAGCTCAATTTGAGACTCAGAAACAAGCTCAAGACCCACTCCATGACTTGGCCCCACAAAGTATTGATACTGTACTCGAGCCTTTGTTCCAACAACAGACTCCACAACAGAATGTTCCGCCACGTCAACTTGAAGGAGCTGCACTCTCTAGCATCCTTAGTTGCCCTGTGTCAATTCCCATCGGAATCCTCTTACGAAATTGCCCCAATCTCTGGGAGAGTTTCAAAGGATGGATTGAACTCGCAAATCCCCCTCCACCTATGAACGACATTGATGATATCCCTGTGCGGATGGGTGAGAGAGATGACATACGCAACATCACTGTGCCTTTAATCCACAAAGCATATAATGAAGTCCAAGCCATAGTGGATGGTGGAGCAGGTGTCAATGTCCTATCAAAGGAGCTTTACGACGAATGGGGTCTCCCACCAATGCAAAAGGCTAATTTCAACATACGCCTTGCCGATGATTCACGGGCTAAACCCTTGGGAGTAGTGAATGGCGTGTCCACAAAGATCGCAGGAGTCCGCTTTTCCCTTCAATTCACAATCTTGGATCTCCCGAAAAAATCCTATCAAATCTTACTGGGACGTCCTTGGTTACGGGAAGCATCAGTCCTCCATGACTGGGGCACTAATAGATTGACAATCCAGAATCGAGACACTGCAGTCAGGGTGAATGTGGAGACAGGAGTTATTAAACCAATTGTTCCTAGAGCATTGGATGACACATCTTCCACGACAATCTCGAGCAAATCAGATCCCTTGCAACAGCATGCCATAGCAGGTGACTCACAAAGCAATGTCAATAACTGGATACAAACATTGGCAACCATCGACAACTGCCATTCATTAGACCCCATCTTCTCACAGATAGATGTTAACGCACTACAGGTCGATCCTCCACCAACACATGAAGAACAAATCGATCTAGAGATGCCATTCTTTATGGCAGACCTCGAATGGGATAATGAACCTGAAGAAGGTACCCATACCAATGATGACTCAGATTTTCCTTGGGACCTTGAAACAGAGGCTGCGAATGCTGAAATTGAAGATCACATCTTTGATAATGACCTAGCCATTCTGCATGCCCTAATGGCAGTTAAGCTCCCAAAAGTTGAACCTCCACAGTTGCATAATAGCAGAAGATCCCGCAAGAAAGCTGCAGGAGGAAATCGCAGAAAAGCCAAGGCCGAGCACTTCAATGAATTCGAACGAGTCCAAACAAGGATTGTCGAATTGTACCTTGCAAAGTCAGTTCCCTCCAAACCAATACCACCACCTCTCCCCTGAGGGACTGGAAGGAGTATGTGCAGCACATGAACCCTTACTTGGAAACACCTTACCAGTGGAAAAGTTACCCCACAGTTCCCAACGTAAGAAGTTTCGGAAATATAAGCCACATGTGCGGATGAAGCTCGATCAAGAGACTTCAGAAAAAGAAAGAAAAGAAGAGCCTAACCAATTACTAAATGCAACTATGCCACCCAGTACACATGACTCATGTCAGGCTAGTTCAACCCCATCAGAGGCCGATCTTCGAGAAGTGCCGGAATACTTTAAGAATTATACAAGTGGCAGTGCACCAATAGCAATGCCGAGACCAGTCCGAGAATCTGAAGTTCAAGAAACCGATAGCATTGGAGAAACTCCAATCTATGAGGGACCGGCAAAAACACGCACAATAAACCTCGCCCTTGAAGGGGAGGAAGAAAAATTGGTTTTCATTGGGAAACAGCTCCGTCAAGAAGATGAAATCAAACTCAAAGACCTCCTAATGGAATACCGTGACTGCCTAGCATGGTCATACAAAGAGATGAAAGGTATTTCACCAGAAGTGGCAGTACACACGATACCTATAAGGGAAGGTGCTCGCCCTAAGGTATGTGGACCTTATCGCACAAATCCTAAATATGGCACCATGGTTTATGACGAGCTGGAAAAACTCCTAGATGCCGGATTCATCTACGAGATCGAGCACACTGATTGGGTTTCCCCCATTGTCATTGTACCTAAACGCAACAAGAAGCTCAGAATATGCGTAAACTTGAAAAATGTGAATGCCGCCACAATTAGGGATCACTACCCCCTACCCTTAACAGAAACAGTGTTGGAAAAGGTGGCAGGATCCGAAATTTATAGCTTCTTGGATGGCTTCAGTGGCTATAACCAAGTACAAATTGCTCCTCAAGACCAATCAAAAACAGCATTTGCTACAGAATGGGGTATTTTTGCATATAGAGTCATGCCATTCGGCCTTTGTAATGCCCCAGCCACATTCCAGCGAGTCATGTTCACAGCTTTCAAGTCATTTTTGAATAAGTTTTTACAGGTGTTCTTGGATGATTTGTGCATCCATTCAACCAAACAGGACCACTTCAAATGTCTGGAAGAAGTACTAATCAAATGCAGGGAGTATGGCATCTCCCTAAATCCAACAAAATGCTAGTTCATGGTCACCCACAGAGTTGTTTTGGGACACATCGTCTCTCAACATGGGATTGCAACTGACATGGACAAAATCAAAATCATCATGGAATTGCCTCCTCCTACAAATTCCAAAGGTGTACAGGTCTTTATGGGACATGCCGGCTATTATAGAAGATTTATATTGCGGTATGCCATGATAGCTAGACCACTTTACAAATTATTAGTGGAGTTCTTATGGACCGAAGAGTGCGACCAAGCCTTTGAGCTTTTAAAGTGGCGCCTAATCACAGCACCCATCCTTATATCTCCCAATTGGGATATTGATTTTCATGTTCATACTGATGGATCCCAGTATGCAATTGGGAGTGTGCTTTGTCAACCTGGTGAACATAAGAAGGACTACCCCGTCTACTTTGCCAGTCGACAACTCAATGATGCAGAGATCAACTATACAACCACAGAAAGAGAAGCCCTAGCAATGGTATATAGTGTAAAGAAATTTCGGCACTATCTACTCGCAAATGATTTTGTCTTCTACATTTATCTTGTGAACCGTCCGTGTACCACAGGAAGAATAACCAGATGGCTCCTCTTGCTGCAAGAATTCAACTTCAAAATCGTGGTCCGCAAAGGTGCCCAACACTACATTGCCGATCACATATCTCGAGTCAAGACAGGAGAAGAAGCCACTGGAGTAGAAGATGACTTACCAGATGCCACACTATTTCAAATAGATGCTATTCCAGAATGGTGTGGAGATATCATTGGGTACTTGATGGCAGGAAGACCACCCCCTGACATGAAAGCAGTAGATGCCAGAAAATTGATTCTAAAGGCTGCACCATATCAACTCATTGCAGGACAACTATACAAGATGGGCAAGGACCAGATATTAAGAAGATGTGTAATGCCTCATGTAATGCCTCATGAGATCCTGCCAATCCTGAGTGAAGTTCATGAAGGCATTGCAGGAGGACACTTCCAAGGGGAAGCCACAGCAAGAAAAGTTCTCCTCGCAGGCTACTGGTGGCCAACACTGTGGGCAGATGCCTATGAATATGTAAAAGGCTGTGATGTATGCCAACGGACTATTAAACCACAACACAAAGACTTCAATCCCCTAACAACAATTGTTGCACAACAACCATTTGAAAAATGGGGGATTGATTATGTGGGTCCCATACATCCAGCAGCAAAAGGAACACAGGCACGCTACATCATTGTGGCCACTGATTACTTTACAAAATGGGCTGAAGCAAAAGCAGTCAGAAAGGCAGATGCCAAAAGCACAGCAAGATTCTTGTACGAACATGTGATCACCCGATTCGGATGCCCCCTTGAAATTGTGTCGGATAGAGGCACACATTTTGTCAATGAGGTAATCCAAGAACTCTTGTCTGGCTTCATGGTCATTCATAGAAAAAGCACACCCTACTACCCCCAAGGGAATGGACTAGCAGAATCCACAAACAAAATCATATGCAATATCCTCACCAAGGTAGTAGAACCACAGCGTTCTGATTGGGCAGAGAAATTGAATGCAGCCTTATGCGCATACAGAACCACATTCAAGGTCAGTACAGGGAACACACCTTTTCAATTGGTGTACGGCCTTGAAGCCGTGGTCCCACTCGAATTTGTAATACCAAGTCTACGCATCGCAATACAGGAACGCATGGGTGATCATGAGTCCTTGAAAGAAAGGCTCTGTCAGTTGGAAAAGCATACAGAGACAAGACTAGTCGCTTATCATGCCATGACAACAGAAAAACGTCGAAGAAAGGCATGGTTTGATAGGAATCTGAAAGCTAAAGACATCAAGGAAGGCGACTTAGTCCTGTTATACAATGCCAAAGTACACAAGGGAAAACTGAAGTATCTAGGTCAAGGACCCTACCGAGTACGAAAGATGAATCCCATTGGAGCTGTGCTACTTGAAACACTAGATGGAGTCCAATTCAATACAACAATAAACGGGAGCCGACTGAAGCGCTACTACATCAACATGCGAGCCATCCCCGACAAAAACGAAGATTTGGGAAACAAGTCTTCCTTAGTTAGGATTAGATTGTATCACAAGCACTCACTCGCATATGCACGTTTTTGCACATATAGTTTGCACTAGATTGTTACACGCACACTCACTGCATACGCACGTTTTTTGCACATTAGGGAGGTTTGAGTCTTAGTTTCCCTATCAAATCCCACAACTAAGCATATAGTTAGACACATCACATGCACTCACATGATTTTGCATAGGCACATAATAGATTGCATAAAAAATAGTATCACACACTTTCATTCCATACTCTCAAAGCATGCAATGAATTCACACGCAGTACACGAAGCTATGCCAAAACTCAAGATGAATTGGCAACAGAGTCTGCAGCCTCCGCAACGAGACCCCCGCCAAACATCACAGCCGTCTCCTATATGCAAAAATATCAAACTTGCATACTAATTATCTACAAGCTCAATGCTACGGGTGCAATCGCATCCAACATGTATGCAAGATAGCAAGAAATGACAGCCTCAACAACGAGACCCCCGCTAAACCTCTTCCCAAGAAGATTCGATGGCAGCGTCCGCAACCTCAGCAACGAGATCCCCTCTGGCAATCATAGTCATCTACCCCTCCTTAAGAGGAGATCAGTTTCTTGACTATTGACTACAAATTGTGTGGTGCAAAAGAATTATAGCAGGAACGACTCGCATACCACAAGCTAAATAGCCACTGAATTACGCACATGGCATCCCAACTCTGAAATCAAAATAAGCCATCACCCGAGGACGGGTAATAAAATGGATCCGGGAGTATGTTGACTCTGTGCCAACATGAACTTATGAAGAAAGAGAAGGTGATACAACTTTGTGATACAACTTTGTGTTACAACTTCTAGACACAACTTTATGTTACAACTTTGTGACACAACTTTGTGTTACAACTTTGTGTTACAACTTTGTGACACAACTTTGTGTTACGACTTTGTGTTACGACTTTGTGTAACAACTTTGTGTAACAACTTTGTGTAACAACTTTGTGTTACAACTTTGTGTTACAACTTCTACATGTAGAGAGAGAAGGTGTTACAACTTTGTGTTACAACTTTGTGATACAACTTTGTGTTACAACTTTGTGATACGACTTTGTGTTACATGCAGAGAGAGAAGCTCTCCAACTTGTATAAATACCCCATAATGGAATGAAGCCCACACTCTTGGGGCATTGTGTTGAGTCTACATTGGTATTCCAAGCATTTGTCTCAAGTGTCCATGCTTCCTTGCACTGCACGTCCAAAAGCATGTCCTAACCTTGCAACCCTTTCTCCCCTCTCCTCCAACCCTGCAACCCACCCTCTCCCTCTTCTCCTCCCTCCTCCTCCTCCTCCTCCTCCTCCTCCTCCTCCTCCCTCCTCCTCCTCCTCCCCTCTCCTCCCTCTCCCTCCTCCTCTTCCCTCCTCCTCCTTCCTCCTCTTTCTCTTCCTTTACCCATGCTCTTACACCTTCTTCCTCTCTCACTCCTATGCTTTCCTAAACCCTTATACTCCATGATCTACGAGGGAGACGAGTTCTCCACCATGTATTCTACTCTGAACCTTGCATCCTCCCTCTAACCCTGGACTCCTTCTAAACCTTGGACCTCCTTCTAAACCCTGGAACTCTTTCTGAACCCTGGAACCTCCTTCTGAACCCTGGAACTTCTCCTAAACCCTTGAACTCTTTCTAAACCCTACAACCTCCTTTTGAACCCTTAAACTCCTCCTAAACCCTACAACCCCCAATGAAGGCGAAAGCCTTCATTACCCCAACAACAATGGTTTACGTGCCTTTTACACATGCTTGCATTTTGTTTACTCACCACACTTAAGCCTACGTCTCTCACCGGAACATGACTCGAGGTCCTAAGCTACACATATACTACAACGACAATCCCAATATATCTGTAGGTGACAAAAAGCCTCGGAACACTGCAACATAGAATACCCAGCTCTTCCTACGAAAGCAGTAGGAAAGAGCCAACAAGCATCCCATGGATCTTCAACACCATTGAACTCCCTTTTTGACATAAGTAGAAAGAGTCTCTTTTTCCTTTGATGAAGAAACCAAGCTCTTCTGCCCATGTGATATCGAGTCTACCTATTAAAGCCATTGGGGCTATATTCCTTTCCTTTCAAATTCAAAGTGACATCAGAAACCCATTCTCTGATCTCAGAGTCATTTAGGATAGCCACCACATTAGTTGATTGCTCCATAATCCTACAAGAAAAAGATAATGAAGAATTTAGATACATACAAGTAAAGTACAATATACAACCCTTGATACAATAAATGTGGGAAATAGCCCAAAAGGCTTTACAAGGCTTCATATGGCAATAAATGTGGGAAATAGCCTAGAAGGCTTTACAAGGCTTAAATATTTGTACAAATGTAAAAAAAATTAGCCAATAAAGCTTTACAATAATATAAAATGTCGTCTAGTGATAAAGCTTCAATCTCGTGAAGACATGTAATCTGTCCATCCATTGATTTGCCCTCTAGTCATAAAGCTTCAATCTTCATGATGACATGTAAATCTGTCCATCCATTGATATCTGTGCACTGATACCCAACTGATGCAATCTACCCACTAAAAACTGTTCCACTGATATCCACTTATGCAGCCCACATGATATCCGCTTATGCAGCCCACTGATACTCGTTAAATAGTGAATGGTCGGGATGGTCGGGTTTATTACAAGGCACTTCATATGACAATAAATGTAAAAAATAGCATAGAAGGCTTTACAAGGTTTTTTATGACAATAAATGAGCTTAAATATTTATACAAATGCAATAAAAATAACCAATAATCATCAAGCTCAATATGTCCCATGACATGTAATCTATCCACTGATATATGTAATCTGTCCATTGATATCTGCTCATGCAATCTGCCCACTGATAAACTTCTTGGTAAATGGTAAAAGGTCTTATTTAATAGCATGTTATGAGTGTTAAACTGGATGTGAGCGAAGGGACTGACAACGATTAGGAACTAGTTAGAAAAATTTGAGCATGGCTTCGATTGGCAACTTGGAGAATTGTCTCTCCTCTAAGGCAATCTAATCTATGCTAAACCAACCGTCGAAGCGAAGAAAAGCAATAAATAATTTCTTTTTCTGTGTTCATTTTAATGTGCTGGGGTTTAAGAGGCTTAAATATGCAAAAGAAGGGGTTTTGATGTAGAGGCTAAACCTGCATGTGAGAGAAATGAAGAACAAGTATCTAAAGAAAAGTTAACATTTTTCAATTTAAAAGATGAATATATATAAAAATATTATCTCACCTTCAAAACAAACCATAAATTCACTCTTTTATGGTTTTTTAAAAGTATAATATAAAACATGTAAATATATAAAACTCTCTTTACTTTCTCTCTCTCTCTCTCTCTCTCTCTCGACTCCTAAATCTCTCTGTAGCCATAGTCAAGACACCTCATTCTCTCTCTTAATCTCTCTCTCTCTCCCTCTCTGACAACTCTTATGTGTTTCCCTCTCTGTCCTCATCCCACTCATTCTCTCTCTTAGTTTATCTCAAGTCTCTCTTTCTCTCCCTCCCATGGCGGCTGAGATTTTTCATTCTCTCTCTTTATCTCTCTCTCTCTCCCTAGGATTTGTAATTATTTCTCTCTCTCTCCCTATCTCTCTCCTCTCTCTCTCTCTCTCCTCTTCTCTCTCTCTCCCTCTCTCTCTCTCTCTCTCTCTCCTCTCTCTCTCTCTCTCTCTTAGCCTCTCTACCTCCCTACCTCTATCCTCTTGGTGGCTACGATTTGTCATTCTTTCCCTCTCTATGTCTCTCTCTCTCTCTCTCTCTCTGAATTCTCTCTCTTAATCTCTCTCAGCCTTCCTCCCTGCCTCCCTCCCTCCCTCCCTTGGCGGCCACG